>NC_041389.1:82916452-82931953 GCF_002162155.2 Triticum dicoccoides
ATATATATATATATATATATATATATATATATATATATATATATATATATATATATATATATATATATATATATATATATATATAGAGAGAGAGAGAGAGAGAGAGAGAGACGGTCTATTCTGCTAATATTAGCAGAATAACTATTCTGCACACCACTTCCGCACTGCATGCTGAACGCAAGTGCACGTCATTCTTTTAACCAAGTGTGCTGCAGTACTCACACGAGTGAACTTCTCGTCGGAAAAAACTACATACGTTATTTTTTCGGTACTGTTTTCACTCTAATTTTTTAACCGTTTATCGGAATAAGGCGTGTAATATACCATTGAAAAGCTATGGATTAGGCGCCACTTCGACATGTCAAACACTTTTCGAGATTCCACACGGTTTAAGAGCAGTTTTGAAAATGGTGCGGCCCATGACGAGTGGCAGCGAGCGTTTTTTCGCGATTTCTTCTAGACCGCTCGTCGGAATGAAGCAAATGATGCACCGTCGGATAGATATCGTCGAGGCGCATCTTTTTCATATATAAATTGTTCTCTAATTCCTTACGGTTTAAGAGCAGTTTCAAATTTACTAAATCACGGAATTCTGTTTTTCAAATTTTTTCAAATTTTCGGTACTGTTTTCGCTGCATTTTTTTAACCGTTTGTAGAAACGAGGCGTGTAATATATCGTTGAAAAGCTATGGACGAGGCGCAACTTTCATATGTTGCAATGTTTTTGAGATTCCTTACGGTTTTAAGTTAATTTTGAATATCGTGTGGCGGACGACGAGTGGCAGCTGTTGTTTTTCGCGAAATTTTTACAAACGCTGCTCAGAATGATTCAAATGGTACGTCGTTGGAAAGGTATCGACGAGGCGCAACTTTTTCATGTAGAACACTCTCTCTAATTCGTTACGGTTTAAGAGGAGTTTTAAATTACTGAAATGCGGACACTCTGGTTTTCACGACACCAAAATCGACGTGTGTATTGCATCAGACAGAACATCGCACTGCTTCGGACTGAAATGCGCACTGCATCAAACAGTGAAGTGAGCGTCATGATTTCTTTGGTCATTTTCCTAACCTTTTTATGAAACACGAAACACCTTGTGGGATGAGTGCAGTCCACATCAAAGGTAAAGTGAAGCACAACACAAATCGGAGTGGGCTGCGTGGCTTTTTTGTCGTTGTCAAACTTTTGTTTTAAATATGTTCAAACTGAATTACCGAGGCTAGTGTACTGCATTTTTTTTCTTTTTTCTTCTCACTTTTTTATGAATGCATCTCAGACAAGGCAAGTGTACTGCATCAACAATAGCATGTATCAAATTGAAGTACTAAGCGAGCTTTTTTTTATCGAGTATATACTGCAGGGACGAGGTGAGTCTACTGCATCAATTTTTCTTCCAATATTTTTCTACCACAGACAACAACAAAGTGAGCTGCATAAAAAAATCAACATTTTCTAAAAAAAATTGCACTTGGCAACATAGTGAACCTCTGGGAGAAAGAAGATTACAAGGCACTCAAACAGGTGAGCTGCATTTCAGAAAAGTACTATTGTTTTCTTTAGTGCATGTTTTTTCGAGAGAGTTGCGATTGGTACGTCCCTGGACTCGAGACAACTGCAATGCTACTCTTTATAATCCACAGTACAAACACATACAAGATGACAATGAGGAAGGACTTAAAAAAGAAATCAACATTTTGTCCGTGAAATGCAAGCCGGTCGCCGGCGCACTGCTGTCCAACCCCCATAGCACTGCACCTGTGCGCCCATGGGAGTGCATGTCACATCCCTAGCTTCTGGTAATGCACTAGGCTAGACCTCATGTGTGCATCATGTTTAAATTCAAATGAAATTTGAATTGAGGAATTTTCAAAAGCCTCAGGAAACCTCTAAAAATAACCAACAATTAAATCTTCTCAAATGTGTCCAAGAAAATGTTCCTGTTATTCCATGGAAATATTGGTAAGAGGTAAAATTTAAACCAATATTTTTGGAGTCACAGAGATAATTATTTTGGCCATTTGAATTAATCCAATAACTATTTGCTTTGGATTTATATTTAATATATATTAAATATGACTCCAATATTTCTGGAAGTTTGTGAGTGGCTTTGTATATATTTTAGCAAGCCACATAAAAATCTACAGAATTTATTTAAATGATTTAGTTGCTAAACTAAATCAAAACAAACTACAGAAAAAAAACACAGAACTGAAATAGGAAAAACAGAGAAAGGGAGAGAAGGCCACCTGGGCCACCTACCTGGCGCCACTTACCTGGCCCAGCTCCCCCAACCGGCCCAGCCGGCCCAGCCCACCTCCTCCCCCTTGTCATCTTCCTCCTCGCGCCAGTAGGCGCAGGCGCGTGGCCGGAGCGCGCGGGCACACGCCCAGGCCACCTCCTGCCTCTCTGCCTGTCTCCCCGTCGCCCTGAGGATGCCACGCACCCCCCTGGACCGCTCTCACTCTCCCCCATTCCTTCTTCTCTCTTCCCTGGAGCTCTCTCCCCTTCCCTGGCTCTCTCTCCCTCGCTGTTCCCCACCTCACCGGACCGCGCCGACGCTACCGACGAGCACCACCGCGGCTATCGCCTCCCCCTCGTCCTCTCGAGCGGTCCAGGAGCTCCGCCATGACCTGCTCTTCATCTTCGCTGAGACAAACGACGCCGGAGCGCCCCGCAGCGCCGTCATCGTTGTTGCCTTCGTCCTCTGCACCGACAGCCGTCGTCGTCGATTCGCAGCAACCCGACCGCCCCCGACCTCGCCGACGACGCCATCGGACGCGCTGTGAGCACCCGCATCGTCTCCCCCTTCTCCCCTGGTCGCGCCCGCTCTCTACGATGTAGCCCCGCCATGGCCGAACCTTCGCCGCCGCCGCACTCGTCGCCGGTGATGCTCCGGTGACCATTTGGTCCCGGGCATGCGCCCAACGCGCTCCCCGCATCGCGTAGAGCCTCCGTGGCACTTCGCCGCGCTTGTTTGCGCACCGCAGCCCCATCCCCACTTGCACCCGAGCTTCGGCCGCCGCCGAGCTCGTCGCCGGCACCACTCCGGCCACTTCCCGGCCGCGCCACCACCACAGTTGGATGCGGACGAGCGTCTGCATCCCGAAGCTGTGCTCCGCGCGCCAAACCGAGCCCTGTGGGCAAAACCCGAGGCTCGCCACCGCGGCTGGCCTCGCCGGCGTCAAGCCGCCGGTGGGTTTGACCCACGTTGACCACGGCGGGACCCTCCCCTGTGTCCATGACAGGTGGGGCCGGCTTGTTAATTAGGTTAGGATTAGTGTTAACTAAAAAATTAGTTAGACTAATTACACTGACATGCGGGCCCCGCCCGGCTAACCAAGTTAGTTAGGGTTAATTTTAATTAGTTTAGTTAGTCCAGACACTGACATGCAGGGCCCACAGGTCAGTTTGACCTGGACGGCGCCCGTTGACCTGCTGACGTCATGCCAACGTCATGCTGACGCAATAATTCCTTTCTGGAATTTAGATAAATCTTAAATAATTTAATATTTTCAGAAAATGCCCTAAACTTCTAAAATTCATAGAAATTCAACCGCAACTCCAAATTAAATAATTTATATATGAAAAATTATCAGAAAAATTCAAGGAATCCATCTGTACCGTTTTCATGCATGTTAGAACAACTTATAGCTGCTGTTTAGCACAAATCAATTAAATGGCATTTGAATAATCACATATGGAGTTTGAATTTGAATCTTGTATTCAAACCAACTTCATTTAATCTGTTGCTAGTTGCATTAGCTCAAAACACATTCATTTTGCCATGTCATGATCATGCATCATATTGTGCATTGCATTGATTGTGTTCCCTTCTGTGTTGCCGGTAATTGTCCCCTCTCGATAGACGTGATACCGATGATGTGATCGTTGACACTGATGAAGACTCAATGCTATCTTCAGAAGTGCCAGGCAAGCAAAACCCCCTTGTTCATTCCGATAAAATCCCACTCTCTCCCTCCTGCTCTCTTTTACTGCATTAGGACAACATCGATTCAACTGTTACATGCTGCGGTAGTTGAACCCCTTTATCCTCTGCATGACCTGTCATTGCCACAGTAAATAGATGAAACCCACTAGCATGAGTAGGAGTTGTTTGAGCCCTGTTGTGCCTACTCATTCATGTTTGTTTGTCATGCCTGCTACTGCTTAGAGTTGAGTCAGGTCTGATTCATCGGGGATGAATCAGAGGCGTGTGAACATGTCCTACTGTGTGTGAGCTAAGTGTGTGAACACGATTTGGTAAAGGTAGCGGTGAGAGGCCATGTAGGAGTACATGGTGGGTTGTCTCATTGCAGCCGTCCTCAGGAACTGAGTTCTGTGTTTGTGATCCATGATTCAGCTACTACCACGCATTGGGCCCGAAACCAATGGACCCTCTCGGCTTCTTGATCACCCTTGTCCTCTGTCTAGGAGTTGCAAGTAGTTTCTGGTGTTTGTAGTATGCTGGAGGCCGTGGGCAGCGCTGACCGTAGGGGTGGGCTGTGATGCGGTAGGCACGTGGCACGGTGTACCGGGCGCCCGTTTGGTGTCTCGGGAACCCTGTTCACATCGTTTGGGGCTGTGAGCGAAACTCCGGCCGGATCTCCTCATGGATGGAACCCGAATAGGCGATAAACCTGGACTAGAGACTTAGGTGATTAGGTAGGTCGTGGCCGACACCCACGTTGGGCTTCCGCTTGAGGGTTGCCGAGTACATGTCGTGTAAACGACGGTAAGTGGTGAGAGCGTGTATGAAGAAGTACACCCCTGCAGGGTTAACCTAATCTATTCGAATAGCCGTGTCCGCGGAAAAGGACTTCTGGATTGCTTATATCAGTTCATAGACAAGTGAAAGTGGATACTCTAAAATACGCAAGATAAGCGTGAGTGCTATGGATGGCGTTCTCGTAGGGAGACGGGAGCGGATCCATAGTGGTGTATTGATATGGTGAATATGTGGACTCGTGTGCGCCACCTCAAAAGAGTCGCTTGCAGTCGTAGTTTAGGATAGCCACCGAGTCAAAGCTGGCTTGCTGCAGTTAAACCCCACCACCCCTTTGTTGATAATGATGCATATGTAGTTAGTTCTGATGTAAGTCTTGCTGGGTACATTTGTACTCACGTTTGCCTATTTTATGTTTTTGCAGAGAGACTTCGGTCTCACTAGTAGTTTCGCGTGGACTTCGACGTTTAGCTTGTTACCTCAGCTACGATCTTGTGCCTCGGCAGGATCTGATAGATAGCCAGGCTTCTCAGCCTTTTTCATTTCTAGATGTCTGTACTCAGACATGTTAAGCTTCCGCATGTGCTTGCCCTGTATGCTCTGATTGTTGGGTCATGAGACCCATGTTTGTAATATCTCGCTCCTCGGAGCCTATTGAATAAATTACTTGAGTTGTAGAGTCATGTTGTGATGCCATGTTGTATTTGCACATATCGAGCATATTGTGTGTATGTTATTGAAATGCTTGGTATGTGTGGGATCTGACCATCTAGTTGTTTATCTTTGGTAGCCTCTCTTACCGGGAAATGTCTCCTAGTGTTTCCACCGAGCCATGGTAGCTTGCTACTGCTCCGAAACACTTAGGCTGGCCGGCATGTGTCTTTCTTCGTTCCTGTGTCTGTCCCTTTGGGGAAATGTCACACATTGAGTACCGGAGCCCTGTTAGCCCGCTACAGCCCGGTTTACCGGAGTCCTGCTAGCCCAGTGCTACAGCCCGGACCCACTTGCTGATGACCGACACGTTCGATGCTGGGTCATGGATGCCTGTCCCTGTAAGTCTGTGCCACTTTGGGTTTACGACTAGTCATGTCAGCCCGGACTCTTTATCATATGGATGCTAGCGACATCATCATATACGTGAGCCAAAAGGCGCAAACGGTCCCGGGCAAAGGTAAGGCGACACCCGTGGGAATACCGTGCGTGAGGCCGCAAAGTGATATAAGGTGTTACATGCTAGATCGATGTGGCATTGAGTCGGGGTCCTGACAGCGTTGGTATCAGAGCTTGACTGCCTGTAGGATTACCAAGCCAAACTGGTCGAAGTTGAGTCTAGAAATTCTTTAGTTATATAAGGGAATTGATTGTGGAATGGAACGTAAGGCTCTTTTTACTCCTTATACCTCATGCCCTTCTGATCTGAGTCATCTTATCTTTCCTACGGGGTTAAGGAACTAGGTCTTCTCATCTATCTATCAGGATCACGTGTTACTAATCCGTAGACTTATAGATTGCTGGACTTAAGCCTCGTTTCAGTTTCTACTACTTCTGTATGTTAATTGTTGATCTCGAAACCTTGATATTGTGCTTCTGAGTGGTTATGCCACCATTTTTGCGAATGTCTCAAATCCTTTCTGAGCATTTACAGTCGTCATGCTGTCCGAGTCATTCCAGGTTTCTAAATAGTCTGATGCATTTGCAAAATCCTTTCCCTCTGGTTTCGATGTTCCTTTATGCCAGCTCAATCACACTAATTGTTGAGTTGAGGTATTCTATTGCCTTGACATTATGTTGGAGTTACTATTATGGCCCTAGGTGTTTAGGGAGTCACCTAGTAATCTAGCAATGTTTTGTGATCCCAGTGTGATGATTCTGGTTTTTATTCTCGAAAGCATCCCGTGATGCCACTTAGTAGTAGGTATTCTACTCCTTGGGCTTTGAACCCGAGATTCACTCTACTTACTTCATGTTGATAGTGTTTGCTAGTTCCTTTAGGATATTAGTAACTTTGCGATAGTCCTCGAGGTCCGTGGTATTTCCTTCTTCCAAATGCTATGAACCGCTTATGGCAGATGTTTATTGGATCAAAAGATCACAATTAGAGTACTCTTGAGGAGTTCTCCATTCATAAATCGTGACTCTGCCAGTTCTACCTTTCTGCATGGGTTATCCGGAAGAATTATGTTGAACTCGGTTCGACATACTAATTTATGCATCCACAACTCAGAAAGTTATATGTTCCTTTGAGTTGTCCCTCTTTAGTTGTCTACTGACCTTCGTCTATCAATTGATAGTCAAGAGTATGCGTGCGTTCGTTTGTCGATGCCTATTACTCTTGTGGCCCGTCAAGCCATTCCGTCCTGAATGACTAGGAGAAACAAACTCCAGTACCTCATCCATATCTAGGATTGGGTCAAAGTAGTTGTATTCCGCAGATCAAATGCCAATCCAGCTTTTGGTTCTGTTCTACCTTGGAATATTACCCCCTTTATGTCAGAATTGTCATGAGAACTGCACCAACTCTCATGAATTTTGACGTAGTGATACTTCTCACCATCATTAGTCATTCCTCGGCCCTCGTGTTGATGCAACCGGAATACCGACAAATGAATTGTGATGTATGGAATCAATACTCCTAGCAACCTCGTTGCTTGGTAGTTAAAGGATAATAATTTTATTCCTAGTATGATGGTTATTGAATCACCATTCTAAGATTGATCGTGCTACCTAGTCCTTATTTCCTGGTGCACTCTTTGATTGATGAGTTAGGATTTGTCAAGTCCTCGCTCATTTGATCATATCATCTTGCCCTGAAAAGCAAGATTGTTCTCGAGCTTAGTAACATATCGGTGGTTCGTGATTTTCCGAAGATCTTCTCGGAAGTACTACCAGGTTGTCACCTGACCGCTATGTTGAGCTCGTGATCAAGTTGGTTTATTGTAAACCACCCTTTCTCCAAGAATCCGTGTTGGATACCCCTGAGCTAGTTGGTTAAGCTAAACGACAACTTGGAGAGTTGGAAGATAAAAGCTTGCCTGACTTAGTTCGTTCCAAAGGGATATTCTTGTGTAGTGTGTGTTGAAGAAAGATGATATCTTCATCGATTGGTCCCTGTGATCAGTTGCTGGATCTAACGTCTTATCAATCCTTTGATTTGAGTGTGGGCTATCATCAAATCAAGTCAGAACCAACGATGCTCGTAATGTTGTCTTCCTCGTGGTTGATCCCTCGAGCATACACCATTATATCTTTTGGGTCTGACCAATGCTATCACCGTGTTCACACGATGGTGGAAGTCCAGTGATATGGAAATTTCGATGAGTTGTTGTTGAGTCCATTGACAACATCCTTATCTCCTCCATGATGTTGTTGAACATTAAGTTAGTGTTGGAAACTTTTGAAAGCATTTTCTTCATGCTATCTCATGAAGTACTTGTTTGATGAAAGGAGTGACTTCCTTTGATTCACGTGCATTTTGATGTAAGCTACCGTCGTGAATCCGAGAAAGTTTGTTTTTGCTCCTTTGGAATCATCCCAAGTCGGTCATGCACGTGCGAAGAATTCTATGGTCTGTTAGATTGATCATCTTCATTCCATATGTATATCCTAGCACACCAAGCCACTGACTGATTTGTTCAAGGAGAAGGAGTATCTTCATAAGAGCTAATCCGGACTTATGAAAGAACTTCGATATCCTCGCTGATGGTTCCCAACCAGAACTCGGTAGTGTTTTATTGTAAGACCACCATGTGATCATGTTTGTCTGAGGCAGCGTGTTCACACATGTGTAGCAGAACCAGCTCATGTTTTGGAGCTTGCTATCGTAGTTCATTTCCTGAGAATCTCGCAACGTCATCTCGTCGATTTGTGTTGCAAACTTTCATTTTTCTTCCTAGACTCGATGAGTCTGGAATATCCTGACACCAACCAGATCTGAGTCTCAGGCAGATATGATGGTTGGAATATTTCCCAAGAACTATAATATTGGTCCCTCGATAACCGGTAAGGTGGATGTCGTGGCCAACACACCCAGCCGGAAGACCTATTATTGTAGTATCTTGTTTGAGGAAGTTGGCCACCTCCCCATAAGGATTTCGTAGGATTTACCTCCGTAACTGTTCCTTATGGATTCTGTTGCTCCCGAAGTCCGACCTTTACTTGATGTTCTAGTTAGCAAACCATATCTAAGAATGGATTACACTAGCACGTCAAGGAGAACATTAGAAGCGGAGTGCTAAATGTCTCTCGGTCGATCATCCAGATTTTATTTCCTTGGCCTCGCTAAGGTGAAATCTGAGAAAGTGTTATCTTCCTTTGCATCTGCATCCTCCATCACCATTCATCATGGTGGTATGTTGTGTTGCCAGGATCCTTGACACGGATGTTGGTAAAACCTTGATGAATATGGAAATGCTCAAGTTCTTGAGAGCATGCACAAGCGCTAGGTGTTATCATCGGCACTAACTGGGTTGCTCTCAGTTTCCTCGGCAATGCTATGATCTTTTCAAACAGTGAATTCACCCTCTGTTGTTGGGTTCTTCCCCAGTTACCAGAATCATTCCCAGCATTTGCATTTTGTTCCTAGCTTGCACCGCCAATGTGCCATTCTACTATGGGTCTCTTTCATCTCCGGTGATAATCAAATTCATCCATTACGTTGTCTTCAACAAGGTAATCCACATCATCCAAGTCCAAGTATGCCATTCTACCGACCCCCGCCAATCGATTGCTGTGATTTGCCTTAGGCTGATATAGAGAGTCTCAATGATCTCTATATCCAAGGTAATTCTTTTTGCCACTTAAGGGGATATATCTTCGACTCACCTTCCCTAAGGTGCATCATTATGGTGTCATGTCAACTTAACTCCTCGCTACATTGACAATCGTTTACCACCTTCTTAAGTGTGGAATTATTGTCCACCTAGTGAACCTTCGTCATCCGTTTCTTTCCACCCCTCTTGATGTGTATCTCGTGTCTCAACCCGAGAGATGGTTCTAAGTCTCATTCCGTGAGTTAATCCTGAGTTGTTCGACCTTCGAGAAGACCGATCCTTTTAGAGTTTTCCTTTCCTCTTCTTGTCATGATTAGCTGAAGTTCTCAGAGGAAGACGACAAGACAAAGATGGTGTTCAAATCAACGTTCATTTGAAGTGCAACCTGGATCGTGAAGATTGTACTAGTTTGCATTTCCCCTTCATCCTACCCTACGCTTGAATCTCGAGACGAGATTCTTGTTTAGTGGGGGTGAGTTGTCACATCCCTAGCTTCTGGTAATGCACTAGGCTAGACCTCATGTGTGCATCATGTTTAAATTCAAATGAAATTTGAATTGAGGAATTTTCAAAAGCCTCAGGAAACCTCTAAAAATAACCAACAATTAAATCTTCTCAAATGTGTCCAAGAAAATGTTCCTGTTATTCCATGGAAATATTGGTAAGAGGTAAAATTTAAACCAATATTTTTGGAGTCACAGAGATAATTATTTTGGCCATTTGAATTAATCCAATAACTATTTGCTTTGGATTTATATTTAATATATATTAAATATGACTCCAATAATTCTGGAAGTTTGTGAGTGGCTTTGTATATATTTTAGCAAGCCACATAAAAATCTACAGAATTTATTTAAATGATTTAGTTGCTAAACTAAATCAAAACAAACTACAGAAAAAAAACACAGAACTGAAATAGGAAAAACAGAGAAAGGGAGAGAAGGCCACCTGGGCCACCTACCTGGCGCCACTTACCTGGCCCAGCTCCCCCAACCGGCCCAGCCGGCCCAGCCCACCTCCTCCCCCTTGTCATCTTCCTCCTCGCGCCAGTAGGCGCAGGCGCGTGGCCGGAGCGCGCGGGCACACGCCCAGGCCACCTCCTGCCTCTCTGCCTGTCTCCCCGTCGCCCTGAGGATGCCACGCACCCCCCTGGACCGCTCTCACTCTCCCCCATTCCTTCTTCTCTCTTCCCTGGAGCTCTCTCCCCTTCCCTGGCTCTCTCTCCCTCGCTGTTCCCCACCTCACCGGACCGCGCCGACGCTACCGACGAGCACCACCGCGGCTATCGCCTCCCCCTCGTCCTCTCGAGCGGTCCAGGAGCTCCGCCATGACCTGCTCTTCATCTTCGCTGAGATAAACGACGCCGGAGCGCCCCGCAGCGCCGTCATCGTTGTTGCCTTCGTCCTCTGCACCGACAGCCGTCGTCGTCGATTCGTAGCAACCCGACCGCCCCCGACCTCGCCGCCGACGCCATCGGACGCGCTGTGAGCACCCGCATCGTCTCCCCCTTCTCCCCTGGTCGCGCCCGCTCTCTACGCTGTAGCCCCGCCATGGCCGAACCTTCGCCGCCGCCGCACTCGTCGCCGGTGATGCTCCGGTGACCATTTGGTCCCGGGCATGCGCCCAACGCGCTCCCCGCATCGCGTAGAGCCTCCGTGGCACTTCGCCGCGCTTGTTTGCGCACCGCAGCCCCATCCCCACTTGCACCCGAGCTTCGGCCGCCGCCGAGCTCATCGCCGGCACCACTCCGGCCACTTCCCGGCCGCGCCACCACCACAGTTGGATGCGGACGAGCGTCCGCATCCCGAAGCTGTGCTCCGCGCGCCAAACCGAGCCCTGTGGGCAAAACCCGAGGCTCGCCACCGCGGCTGGCCTCGCCGGCGTCAAGCCGCCGGTGGGTTTGACCCACGTTGACCACGGCGGGACCCTCCCCTGTGTCCATGACAGGTGGGGCCGGCTTGTTAATTAGGTTAGGATTAGTGTTAACTAAAAAATTAGTTAGACTAATTACACTGACATGCGGGCCCCGCCCGGCTAACCAAGTTAGTTAGGGTTAATTTTAATTAGTTTAGTTAGTCCAGACACTGACATGCAGGGCCCACAGGTCAGTTTGACCTGGACGGCGCCCGTTGACCTGCTGACGTCATGCCAACGTCATGCTGACGCAATAATTCCTTTCTGGAATTTAGATAAATCTTAAATAATTTAATATTTTCAGAAAATGCCCTAAACTTCTAAAATTCATAGAAATTCAACCGTAACTCCAAATTAAATAATTTATATATGAAAAATTATCAGAAAAATTCAAGGAATCCATCTGTACCATTTTCATGCATGTTAGAACAACTTATAGCTGCTGTTTAGCACAAATCAATTAAATGGCATTTGAATAATCACATATGGAGTTTGAATTTGAATCTTGTATTCAAACCAACTTCATTTAATCTGTTGCTAGTTGCATTAGCTCAAAACACATTCATTTTGCCATGTCATGATCATGCATCATATTGTGCATTGCATTGATTGTGTTCCCTTCTGTGTTGCCGGTAATTGTCCCCTCTCGATAGACGTGATACCGATGATGTGATCGTTGACACTGATGAAGACTCAATGCTATCTTCAGAAGTGCCAGGCAAGCAAAACCCCCTTGTTCATTCCGATAAAATCCCACTCTCTCGCTCCTGCTCTCTTTTACTGCATTAGGACAACATCGATTCAACTGTTACATGCTGCGGTAGTTGAACCCCTTTATCCTCTGCATGACCTGTCATTGCCACAGTAAATAGATGAAACCCACTAGCATGAGTAGGAGTTGTTTGAGCCCTGTTGTGCCTACTCATTCATGTTTGTTTGTCATGCCTGCTACTGCTTAGAGTTGAGTCAGGTCTGATTCATCGGGGATGAATCAGAGGCGTGTGAACATGTCCTACTGTGTGTGAGCTAAGTGTGTGAACACGATTTGGTAAAGGTAGCGGTGAGAGGCCATGTAGGAGTACATGGTGGGTTGTCTCATTGCAGCCGTCCTCAGGAACTGAGTTCTGTGTTTGTGATCCATGATTCAGCTACTACCACGCATTGGGCCAGAAACCAATGGACCCTCTCGGCTTCTTGATCACCCTTGTCCTCTGTCCAGGAGTTGCAAGTAGTTTCTGGTGTTTGTAGTATGCTGGAGGCCGTGCGCAGCGCTGACCATAGGGGTGGGCTGTGATGCAGTAGGCACGTGGCCGGGTAAACCGGGCGCCCGTTTGGTGTCACGGAACCGTGTTCACATCGTTTGGGGCTGTGAGCGAAACTCCGGCCGGATCTCCTCATGGATGGAACCCGAATAGGCGATAAACCTGGACTAGAGACTTGAGTGTTTAGGCAGGCCGTGGCCGACACCCACGTTGGGCTTCCGCTTGAAGGTTGCCGAGTACATGTCGTGTAAACGGCGGTAAGTGGTGAGAGCGTGTGTGAAGAAGTACACCCCTGCAGGGTTAATATGATCTATTCGAATAGCCGTGTCCGCGGAAAAGGACTTCTGGGTTGCTTATATCAGTTCATAGACAAGTGAAAGTGGATACTCTAAAATACGCAAGATAAGCGTGAGTGCTATGGATGGCGTTCTCGTAGGGAGACGGGAGCGGATCCATAGTGGTGTATTGATATGGTGAATATGTGGACTCGTGTGCGCCAACTCAAAAGAGTCGCTTGCAGTCGTAGTTTAGGATAGCCACCGAGTCAAAGCTGGCTTGCTGCAGTTAAACCCCACCACCCCTTTGTTGATAATGATGCATATGTAGTTAGTTCTGATGTAAGTCTTGCTGGGTACATTTGTACTCACGTTTGCCTATTTTATGTTTTTGCAGAGAGACTTCGGTCTCACTAGTAGTTTCGCGTGGACTTCGACGTTTAGCTTGTTACCTCAGCTACGATCTTGTGCCTCGGCAGGATCTGATAGATAGCCAGGCTTCTCAGCCTTTTTCATTTCTAGATGTCTGTACTCAGACATGTTAAGCTTCCGCATGTGCTTGCCCTGTATGCTCTGATTGTTGGGTCATGAGACCCATGTTTGTAATATCTCGCTCCTCGGAGACTATTGAATAAATTACTTGAGTCGTAGAGTCATGTTGTGATGCCATGTTGTATTTGCACATATCGAGCATATTGTGTGTATGTTATTGAAATGCTTGGTATGTGTGGGATCTGACCATCTAGTTGTTTATCTTTGGTAGCCTCTCTTACCGGGAAATGTCTCCTAGTGTTTCCACCGAGCCATGGTAGCTTGCTACTGCTCCGAAACACTTAGGCTGGCCGGCATGTGTCCTTCTTCGTTCCTGTGTCTGTCCCTTTGGGGAAATGTCACGCATTGAGTACCGGAGCCCTGTTAGCCCGCTACAGCCCGGTTTACCGGAGTCCTGCTAGCCCAGTGCTACAGCCCGGACCCACTTGCTGATGACCGACACGTTCGATGCTGGGTCATGGATGCCTGTCCCTGTAAGTCTGTGCCACTTTGGGTTTACGACTAGTCATGTCAGCCCGGACTCTTTATCATATGGATGCTAGCGACATCATCATATACGTGAGCCAAAAGGCGCAAACGGTCCCGGGCAAAGGTAAGGCGACACCCGTGGGAATACCGTACGTGAGGCCGCAAAGTGATATAAGGTGTTACATGCTAGATCGATGTGGCATTGAGTCGGGGTCCTGACACTGCAACCAAAACCTGAAAAATGCAAAAATGTCAACCGTGAGCAATATTGCCTTTTTTTGTCTTCAGAGTGAACCGATGATTTCTTTTTTGTCAAAACAAACTGCACTGTTTTTCTTAGCATTTTTTCCCAAAGGAATATAAAAGAGAACCTCTTGAACCCAAGAAAGTGAACCTCTCGACACATGTTAGCACACAGCCAGCTCGCATCATACACAAGTGTTTTCTCAAACAATAAAAGCGAACTTCAGAAAAACAATGATATCCTTTTTTCTCCCCTTCGCACATGTGCCACACTGCACGTCCATGCGAGCTACACTGCAAAATACAGTATAAAGCAAAATAAAACTATGGCACAAATTTTTGGGGGAGGAATGGGATGGTCAACCGTCGTCGAGGGCGTACCTCCCGAACTACACGGCAGCGCCAACCGAGCCGCACTGGGCGCGAAGCCGGTACAGGAAGGAGCTCACCAGTGGCTCAACCGAACTGCATTAGCCAGCAACCGAGCTACACGGGGCGCCGCCCGAACACCACCGCTAGCCATGCGCCGTGCAGTCCACTTACCAACCCAAGGAGGTCCAGCACAAAGTTGACCTGCTCGTGAAGATCGCGCGAGGTGGCCACGGATGAACCACATCGGGGGGGTGCGGCGCACTGCTCGCGGGATCTGGCAGAACTGCATAAGCAAAATCTAGAATAAAACGAAAAAACTCTTCTAAACAGCACCCGCATGGTGAAGTGCACTGCACGCCGCGGATCAGAGACCACTGTGTGGAATGCAGTGAGCAAGGAGTGTACTACAGGCATGCCGGCGATAGCAACCCGCGGAGATGGGAGTTGCTCGATGGGGCCGCCCTGCCGGAGAGGAAGGGAAAGACCTTGGCCCCCGGCGGTGTTGACATGGTGGAAGGTGGCGGGGCGGGTGGATCCAGCGGAGGAAGGGCCAGGAAGGTCGGTGATGCAGGGCTGCCGTGGATCCGAGGGCGCCGGCACGGAACAGGCGAAGGTCGATGATGTAGGGCCGCTGCGGATCCAGGGGTGGGAAGGATGGATCCAGCCATGGCGGCTAGCAGGAGGTCACCAGGGATCCAGGGAGTCGGGAGCAGAGCCATGGCGTGGGGTGGACGGCGGTCGGGCGTGTGGTGGTGCTCGCCAGGACCGGCGGCGCCTCCGGTTCCTGACCGGCGATGGTTTGGGGCGGAGGGGCTGGCGACCACCAGGGATCCAGGAAGGGGTTGTGTCCCGTTCTGGTGCGAGAGGAAGGTGGCTAAGGGGCGGCGGGTCTGGATCCAGCCAGATCCATCAAAGTGTAGCT
>NC_041389.1:82932320-83015318 GCF_002162155.2 Triticum dicoccoides
GTCGGGGTGGGGGGCTGTTGCCGGCAGAAGGAGGCAGGTGGGGCGGGGGCTTTTTTTGTTTTTGTTTTGAGGCAGCTCGGGTCAGACGGGGGTGTTATCAGAATAAGCTAGTGTTATCAGAATAAGAGACTTAGAGGGTGTTATCATAATAGACCCACCCTATATATATATATATATATATATATATATATATATATATATATCTGTGTGTGTGTGTGTGTGTGTGTGTGTGTGTATACAGACGGTCTATTCTGCTAATATTAGCAGAATAGCTATTCTGCAACCACTTCGGCACTGCACACTCAACAGAAGCGCACTGCATCATTTTGACGACGAGCACTGCAACAGAGACTAGTGAACTTCGTGTCGAAAAAAATTGCACGCGGTGTTTTTTCGGTACTGTTTTCGTTCTAATTTTTTAACCGTTTATCGGAATGAGGCATTTAATATACCATTCAAAAGCTATGGATTAGGCGCAACTTTGACATCTTGAACATTTTTCGAGATTCCACACGGTTTAAGAGCAGTTTTGAAAATAGTGCGACGGATGACGAGTGGCAGCGAGCGTGTTTTCGTGTTTTTTTAAACCGCTTGTCGGAATGAAGCAAATGATACACCCTTTCAAATATATCGTTGAGGCACATCTTTTTTGTATATAAATCTTTCTCTAATTCATTATGGTTTAAGAGCAGTTTCAAATTTACTAAATCGCGGAATTCTGTTTTTCAAATTTTTTCAAATTTTTGGTACTGTTTTCGCTCTAGTTTTTGTACTGTTCGTCGAAACGAGGCGTGTAATACGTCGTTGGAAAGCTATGGACAAGGCGCAACTATCATATGTAGGAATGGTTTTGAGATTGCTTACAGTTTTAAGTTAATTTTGAAAATCGTGCGGCGGAGGACGAGTGGCAGCGGCCGTTTTTTTTTGAAATTTTTACAAACCGGTTGTCTAAATGATTCAAATGATATGCCGTTGGAAAGATATCGACGAGACGCAACTTTTTCATGTAGAACACACTCTCTAATTCCTTACGGTTTAAGAGCAGTTTTAAAATTAGCAAAAAGCGGACACTGTTTTTTCGTGACACCAAAATCGTCGTTGGACAGAAAAACGCACTGCTTCAAACTGAAAACCGCACTGCAACAAACAGTCAAGAGAACTTCATGATTTCTTTTGTCAAACATAAATTTTCTCGCACAAGTTTTTGTTGTCTTTTTTTCAACTTTTTTTCGAACGAGAGTGGACCACAACACTTCCGAAAGTGAACCGTAACACTACCAAAAGTGAACCACATGAGTACTTGTTGTCTTTTTTATACTTATTAATTTTTTATGCGCGTTGACCAAGCGAGTGGACCTTTCATCGGACATAAGAATGCACTGCTTCAAACGGAAACCGCACTGCAGCAGGCAGCCAAGTGAACTTCATGATTTCTTTTTGTCGGACATAAACTTTCTCGCAAAAGTTTTTGTTGTCTTTTTTCAACTTTTTTTTGAACGAGTGTGGACCGCAACACTCGCGAAAATGAACTGCAACACTACCAAAAGTGAACCTCATGAATTTTGTTGTCTTTTTTCGTACTTATTAATTTTTACGCACGTTGACCAAGCAAGTGGACCTCAGGGATTGAGCGAGTAAACTACATCTAATATAGAAGCGAGTTTTTTTGTTGAGATCTTTTTTGTTTTGTGTTTACCAAGTGGACAACAAAGGATTTTTATAGCATATAGAATATGCACTCTCCACAAGCCAAATCACGGTAATAAACTGCAGTTTTTACAATAAACTAATGCAGTGCACTTTTTAACAACAAAAAAATTGAGTACCAGGGCATCCAATAGAACTACATCACTTCATCCTTTGTGACCGCACGCGCAAGCCTGTGCACCGTTGAACTCCACAAATGCTTGTGAGCTGCACCCAAACCAGCAAAGAGCTGCATGCATTAACATGGTCAAATTGAAACATACATCAAGATGACTACTAAAAAAAGACATAACAAGATGAACTACTTAAAAAAAGTATGATACCGGCCACCCCTAGTGCAGTGCACTTGTCCTCTGCTTCCCGCGAACAACAAGGAGTGGAGGAGGGAGCTGCAAGTGAGGTTCGTCGCCCAGACGCCTGGCAAGCTGCACGGCACAATCGCCTGCACTGCATGCCACGCTCGTCCACACTGCATGTAGTGCTCGCCGAAAAGGGGTGACCCATCAGTTGGTAGGACAGTAGGACCTGCAAGCACACACGCCGGCACCCGACAAGTTGCATTCCCTCTAGGGAGGGTGGAGAGGAGCAGGAAATAGGATGCATGCATGCAGCAGTGAGGCACCCACAAAACTACAGGAGATTGGCTACCTGTCAACAGCGAGCAAAACAGTTAAACACCTTCGATCCCCAATACATGCAGAATTCACCACCATGAGAACCAAATTCAACAAGAAAGACGGACACGAGATGCAAGATGACCAAGAACCTACTCGATTTTTTGCAGAAGAGAGGTGCTCGAAGGGGATGAAGGATCTCGCCAGAGGAAGGACGACAAGACATCGAACGACACACGCGCGTGCCTACGAGCTGCGTGTCATGCTTGCCCGGACTGCAAGCTGCTGTCGCCAGAACCTCGGCCCCAATGGACCTAGCACCTTCACACCTGCCGGTCATCTTTTCTGCATCATCTATCTTTTCTACAAAAAAAGAGTAAAATGAACCTCAAGAGCAAAACTACAGTGGACTGCATTTGCACTTTTATTTGTCTTTAGAAGAACACAAAAATGCAAATCTCATTGATGGGAACAGCAAACTGCAGTGCGCTGATTTTCCTCCAAAAAACAAAAAAGTGAACTGCAACAACCTCAAAACAATGGTGTGGTTTGTTGTTCGTCAGTGGGGAGAAAGCAGGGGAGGCCGGTGCATCGGGGAAATCTCTAGGCCAGGAGGGCGGGCTGCAGCGGAGCCGGTGGTGGACCTCATGTGGGTAGGTGAGGTGAGCCCCTGCCTTGATGTGGCATCTGCGGATGCAGATCCAAGCGTCGGCGTGGGCGTGGGGTTGGATCAGGTCGGCGTAGAGGTCAACGGCCGTCGGGGAGGCGGATCTGGGCGTGGGGGACGGGATCCTCCCGTGGCCGCCGGCGTCGATGCAAGGCAGGGTGGCACGAGCCCAGCACGCCGGTGATGCAGGGCAGGACGGCGCCAGCCCAGGCCGCCGATGGGTGGGTCGACGGCCGACTCGGGGTAGGGCGGCGCCTAACAGATGTGGATCGGGGGACATGAGGGAGAGAGGTGCGACGCCGCCATGGGGGGAGGTGGATCGGGGGAAGGAAGGTGCACAACAGAAGGTGTGGTGGGGAGGTGGCGCAGGATGGTGGCCGGCGTGGGGTGGTTCGTCGCCAGGGCAGGTGGCTCCGTGGTGGTTGGGGTCGGGGGGTGGGGGAAGCCCCGTTGACCAGGTGGAGAGTAGCGAGGTGGGGGTGTTTATTTTTTATTGCCTGCGCGGTTCGGTTCGGGTTTCGTCGCTGTGTGGAAGTGTTAGCAGAATAAGGCTAGTTGATGTGCAGAATAAGGTCTTAAGGGTGTTATCATAATAGACCCACCATATATATATATATATATATATATTCCTCCGACTATGAGATTATGCAACTCCCGGACACCGGAGGAATGCCTTGTGTGCTATCGAACGTCACAACGTAACTGGGTGATTATAAAGATGCTCTACAGTATCTCCGAAGGTGTTTTTTGGGTTGGGATAGATCGAGATTAGGATTTGTCACTCCGAGTACCGGAGATGTATCTCTGGGCCCTCTCGGTAATGCACATCATATGAAGCCTTGAAAGCAATGTGACTAATGAGTTAGTTACAGGATGATGCACTACGGAACGAGTAAAGAGACTTGCCAGTAACAAGATTGAACTAGGTATGAGGATACCGACGATCGAATCTCGGACTGGTAACATATTGATGACAAAGGAAATAACGTATGTTGACATTGCGGTTCGACTGATAAAGATCTTCATAGAATATGTGGCAACCAATATGAACATCCAGGTTCCACTATTGGTTATTGACCGGAGAAGTGTCTCGGTCATGTCTACATAGTTCTCGAACCCGTAGGGTCCGCACGCTTAACGTTAAATGATGATATGTATTATATGAGTTAGGTTTTTTGGTGTCTAAAGGTTGTTTGGAGTCCCAGATGAGATCACGGACATGATGAGGAGTCTCGAAATGGTTGAGAGGTTAAGATTGATATATTGGAAGCTTATATTCGGACATCGGAGTTGTTCCAGAGAGGTTCGAATATTTTTTGGAGCACCGAGGGGTTACCGGAACCCCCCGGGAAGTAATAGGCTTTACTGGACCATAGGGGAGTGGAGATGCAGGCCATGAGGTGGTGGTTCCCCACCATAGGGAGTCCGAATTGGACTAGGGGAGGGGGCGCGACCCCCCTTTCCCTCTTCCTCTCCCCCTATTTCCCCTTTCCCCTCTGTTGGAAGGAAGGGGGCGACTAGGACTAGGAGTAATAGTAGGACTCCCCCCACTTGGCGCGCCACCTTGGGCCGGTAGCCTCCCCTCTCCTCCTTTATATACGAGGGCAGGGGGCACCCCAAAGCACAACAGTTGTTTCTTAGCCGTGTGTGGTGTCCCCCTCCACCGTTTACTCCTCTAGTCATATTGTCATAGTGCTTAGGCGAAGCCCTGCGCAGATCACATCACAAACACTGTCACCATGCCGTCGTGCTGACGAAACTCATGGACTCCTTCGTGCCTCTACTGGATCAAGAGTTCGAGGGACCTCATCAAGCTGAATATGTGCAGAACTTGGAGGTGACTTACGTTCGGTACTTGATTGGTTGATTCGAGAAGACGTTCGACTACATCAACCGCGTTAAGTTAACGCTTTCGCTTTCGGTCTACGAGGGTACGTGGACACCCTCTCCCCCTCTCATTCCAATGCATCTCCTAGATAGATCTTGCGTGAGTGTAGGATTTTTTTTGAAATTGCATGCTACGTTCCCCAACAATTTAGAGAAATTAAAATCATGAGACATATCCCCTAAACCAACAGTAACAATATCTTTCTCGCAGTCTATCTTAGCATTAATAGTATTCAAGAAAAGTCTAGCAAATATAATGGGACACAAATCATATTGTGGGGAACCAAGAACAAGAAAATCAATAGGGTATTTTATTTTCCCACACAAGACTTCGACATCTCTAACTATCCAAATTGGTGATATAGTATCTCTATTGGCAAGCTCAATAGTAACATCAATATCTTCTATCTCAATAGGTGCAATATCATTCATAATTTCTTGGTATAAGGTATAAGCTATTGCACTCACAATAGCACCCACATCACATAAGCCATGATAACAATGATCTCCTATTTTAACAGAAACAGCAGGCATGCCAACAACTAGTCTATGTTTATCTTTAGTATTGGGTTTAGCAATCCTAGCAGCTTCATCACAGAAATAAATAACATGCCCATCAATATTATCAACCAAGAGATCTTTAACCATATCAATACTAGGTTCAACTTTAATTTTGTCGGGGGGTGTAGGCGTTCTCATATAACTCTTACGAACCACAGTTGAAGCTTTAGCATGATCCTTTATTCTAACAGAAAGGGTGGTTTCTCAATATAAGCAGTAGGAATAATAGGATCGATATTATAAGTAATGGTTTCTTCTTCTACCTTAGTGGGTTATACTACTTTTACTTCAGTGGGAGGATGATATTTAAACCACTTCTCCTTAGGGAGATCAACATGAGTAGCGAATGATTCATAGAAAGAAGCTACTATCTCAGAGTCAAGTCCATATTTAGTGCTAAATTCACGAAAGGCATCAGTATCCATAAAAGATTTAACACAATTAAACTTGAGGTTTATACCTGACTCCTTACCTTCATCGAGTTCCTAATCTTCAGAGTTGCATTTAATTCTTTCCAATAAATCCCATTTGAATTCAATATCCTTCTTCATAAAGGAAGCGGTACAATAAGTATCGAGCATGGATCGATCATTATGAGAAGCCGAGCATAAAAAATGTGAATAATAATTTCTCTTGAGAGCTCACGATTGGGGCATGAATATAACATAGACTTAAGCCTCCCCCAAGCTTAAGTGATACTTTTTCGTTCATGAGGCCAAAAATTATATATAATTTTGATCACGATGAACCAGATGCATACGATAAAACTTCTGATGAAATTCCAATTTCAATCGGTTGTAGTTCCATGATCCAATATCATCACATAGCCTATACCATGTTAATTTCTTTACCTTCAAATATAAAGGGAAGACCTTCTTCTTGATTTCATCCTCGGGTAAACCTGCAAGCTTAAATAATCCACAAACTTCATCCACATAGATTAGGTGCATATCAGGATGTAATGTTCCATCTCATGCATCAGGATTAGCAAGCAATTTCTCTATCATACCCGAAGGAATTTCATAATAAATATTTTCAGTAGGTCCAGTAGGTTGAGGAGCAACTCTTTGTTCTTCCAGACGAGGTGAAGATACCCCGAACAAGCCCCTCAAAGGATTATTTTCCATAGTAACAAGTGACAGTAAATTTCAGCACACTATATAAATGTTTCCTTACCAAATTCCACTTACCAAAGGCGAGGAGCCAGAAAATAGTCTTGAACACCCACAAGTATAGGCGATCTATCGTAGTCCTTTCGATAAGTAAGGGTGTCGAACCCAACGAGGAGCAGAAGGAAATAACAAGCGGTTTTCAGCAAGGTATTCTCTGCAAGCACTGAAATTATCGGTAACAGATAGTTTTGTGATAAGATAATTCGTAACGGGTAACAGCAACAAAAGTAACTAAGGTACAACAAGGTGGCCCAATCCTTTTTGTATCAAAGGACAAGCCTGGACTAACTCTTATATAAAGCAAAGTGCTCCCGAGGACACATGGGAATTACTATCAAGCTAGTTTTCATCGTGCTCATATAATTCGCGTTCGTTACTTTGATAATTTGATATGTGGGTGGACCAGTGCTTGGGTGTTGTGCTTCCTTGGACAAGTCTCCCACTTACGATTAACCCCTCTCACTAGCATCTGCAACTACGAAAGAATAATTAAGATAAATTTAACCATAGCATGAAACATATGGATCCAAATAGCCCCTTACGAAGCAACGCATAAACTAGGGTTTAAGCTTCTGTCACTCTAGCAACCCATCATATACTTATTAATTCCCAATGCCTTCCCCTAGGCCCAAATCATGGTGAAGTTTCATGTAGTCGACGTTCACATAACACCACTAGAGGAGAGACAACATACATCACATCAAAATATCGAACGAATACCAAATTCACATGACTACTTATAACAAGACTTCTCCCATGTCCTCGGGAACAAACATAACTACTCACAAAGCACATTCATGTTCATAATCAGAGGAGTATTAATTATCATTAAGGAACTGAACATATGATCTTCCACCAAATAAACCAACTAGCATCAACTACAAGGAGTAATCAACACTACTAGCAACCCACACGTACCAATCTAAGGTTTTGAGACAAAGATCGGATACAAGAGATGAACTAGGGTTTGGAGAGGAGATGGTGCTGGTGAAGATGTTGATGGAGATTGACCCCCTATCGATGAGAGGATCGTTGCTGATGACGATGGCTTCGATTTCCCCCTCCTAGAGGGAAGTTTCCAAAGCAGAACAGCTCCGCCAGAGCCCTAGATTGGTTCTGCCCAGGTTCCGCCTTGAGACGGCGGCGCTTCGTCCCGAAATCTTCCTTCTGATTTTTTTTTCCAGGTCAAAACACACCATATAGCACAAGATGGGCATCGGGGGCCTGCCTGGTGGCCCACAAGGCAGGGGGCGTGCCCAGGGGGTAGGGCGCGCCCTCCACCCTTGTGGATTGCAGGTGGCCCCCCTCTGGTGCTTTCTTCGCCCAATATTTTTTATTAATTCCAAAATGACTCTCCGTGAAGTTTCAGGACTTTTGGAGTTGTGCAGAATAGGTCCCTAATATTTGCTCCTTTTCCAGCCCAGAATTCCAGTTGACGGCATTCTCCCTCTTCATGTAAACCTTGTAGAATAATAGAGAAACGGCATAAGTAATGTGCTATAATGTGTAATAATATCCCATAATGCAATAAATATCGATATAAAAGCATGATGCAAAATGGACGTATCACTTCTTTCTTAAAATATATGGCCAACTTTTGCCCAACACCTATGCGTTTCAGTGAACTGTGTGGTTCATACAATTTCATATGGTATTCGCGCTTATGATTATTCTAGCATTATGTTTAAAAGTATCTAGTTGCAAGGTGTGGAAGTTATACAAACTATTATCTACTAGACAATCTTGATTAGTACAGGAACCAATGCACGCATATGCATGACCTAGGGGCATCTTTGAGTAACTTCTAAAAAACATTTTCTCAGACAACAAAATTATTCGTGAGAACACTGATGTTGGCAACGGCTATAATATCATTTGGTATGAGTTTGATTGTCACATCACAACCTCTTCATGCTTGAGGGAGAAGTAAGATCTCACATAGTACTTGCTTGTTGTGGACAGTTGGCGACATGCAGTGTGAGAGGTAGAGATTGGTTTGGGAAGGTTGCCTCATGCTCATCCTTGGAGTCCGGCACCACTATATATACCTCGGTATATACTGGTAAAATTACATGTGATAGATACAATAACGATGAGAGAGAGAGAGAGAGACATATATACTGGTTGGATTACAAGGGAAGGTTACAACTGAATAACCAAAAGATCTGCCTTATCCTAACATTTCATAGCCCCTCTCAATCTCAGCTCCTTGAGGTTGAGATTATGGAGAAACTTATGAAGTAATGGAACAAAAGTCTTGGTAAAGCCATCCACTAGGTCATCTGGCCGAACAAACCTAACATCAAATGTTTTTTCATGCAACCTGCTCAAGCACAAAGTGAAAGTCAATTTCTATGTATTTTATCCTTGCAGGCAAGACTAGGTTTGTTGACAAATATGTGGTGCCGAGGGTCGGGTGGTAGGTGTGACATATGCCAAAGGATGGGTAATCATAGTGGGAGCCAGTAAGACATCGCCGGTGCCTGGAAACATGATAAGGCGAAGACATGCACGCCGGTGAATCTTACCCAGGTTTGGGGCTCTCCTAGGAGATAACACCCCTAGTCCTGCTCTGCGGGGTCTCCGCATGATCACTAAATCAGTAAGTAGCTACAAGAGGCTCCTTGAGATGTTTGGCTAGGGGAAGAAGAAGGGCAGGGCTAGCTCTCCTCTTCTCTCTATGTGGTGTGTGTAGTTTTAATGGATCAACCCTTTGCATGGGTGCCCTGGGGGGTTTATGTAGGCCTACCCCCCAAGGGTACAATGGTAATATGACTGGGTGTGGGCCCAGACCGTCAGTGTCTATGGGCGCCGGCTTCTCCGCCGGCCGCTAGGGCCCGCCGACTGGTGGGTCCCGTCGGCTGCTGGCCTCTTGGCCGACCGGCTGGGCCCACTGCCTGTGGACCCTGTCGGCTTCTTATTACTGAAGCCTCGTCCCTGATGACGATAGCTTTGTCGGGGCAAGCATGGCTATAGTTCCGCCGCCTGGCGGGCATTTATTGTAGCCTTACCCCGTCTTATCTTCTTAATGGTGCACAAACTTCTAGGGCGAGGGCAGGCCGGCTGTTGGGAACCGGCCTCCCCCCGTGCCGACTAGTCAGGTCAACCGCCTTCTGGTGGCTCTCTAGCAGGAGGGGCCCACTGCCTGTGCGCCGTACTGATAGCTTGTCGTGGGTGACGTCATGGTAAACATGGCAACAGTGCCGTGTCGGGCGAGGAATGGCCGCTCGGTCGGGTGCACTGTGGCCATGCTCGCTCTGGGGTTTGGGGGTGGAGGCTTCATTGTAGCCACGCCTCGTCTTGTCGTTGTTATGTGGGTGCAAACTTTGAGGGTGTATGTCAGGCCGCCTGCTAGGAGTCGGCCGCTCTGGTGTCCACCTGCTAGGAGTCGGCCCGCTTTGGGATGGCTTGCTGAACCTTGCCGCCTTCCCGTAGCCAGCCACTAGACCAACCGGCCATGAGAAGGCGGCCCTTCGTCTTGGATGCTTGAGGGCGCAGTCGGCTCGTTTATTTTGAAGAACCAGGGGAGCGGATAAGGCTACCCATGGTTATTTACTCCGACAGTAGTCCCCGAAGCTTGTGGGGCTTCGCGGTTGAAAGAAGAGCAAGAAGCCCAATCAGCTTCCTACTCTGAGGAGCCGACAGCTAGGAGTCGACCATATCCAACTGCGCCGTCTGAAATATTTTGAAGTCCGGAGGCAGGAACCAGATAGTTCGCGCACCGGGCGTCGGGCCGGCAGCCCGCTGCCCGCGCGCCATGCAGCGTGTGCTAGACGAGCCAGCCTGCCAGCCCACGCGCGCGACGGGACGTTGCTGTAGGCTGGGGCCCGCCACTATAGCGCCTTGGCCCACGCACGGATCCGCTACGGCCGAGGCATGCGGTTGGTATTCTGGGGCGGTTAATACATGCCTTTACTGGCACGATAAACGCGGGTTCCTGGGGGAGTGGGTGCAGTTAATCCCACGCCCCTTCCCCCCCCCCACGCCCTGCCCCCTCAGCTTTGTAGTTCTGGGGCTATAAGTAGGGAGGAGGGGGAGCGGCGGACGCATGCACGCCCTCCTCCTCCTTCGCCATTCTTCTTGTTCATCCTTCTCCTGCCGCCGCTGCTGTCCGCCGCCGCGTCGTGCTTCTAGCCTCCCCGTTGCACTATGATTCACCATCGCGGGGCCGCGCACACGTTGTCGTGGCGCTCCTTCATCAAGCTTCTCGTCCTCATGGCGCGCGCCGGAGCATGGGATGGCTCCAACGTCCACGAGGACCGCATTGACTTCCTCCACCGGACGCGGCGGCTGCCCGGCGAGGACTTCATGAAGGTTCGCCTGGTGCCAAAACGGGAGATCTCGCCGGCGCCGGAAGAGGGCGAGCGCGTCATCTTCCGGTCGCACTGCTTGCGCGGCCTCGGCTTGCTGGTGAGCGGCTTCTTCCGTGCCTTCCTCGATTTCTACGGCCTTCAGCCACACCACCTTACACCGAACACGGTGGTGCTGCTGTCCGCCTTCGTCACCCTCTGCGAGGGCTTTCTCGGTGTCCTCCCCACCCTCAAGCTTTGGGGCGAGTTCTTTTACCCGATGCTCGGCACCATCGTCAAGAGGGTGGCGGCACAGTGTGGCGCTTTTGTCGCAGTGCGGAGGTCGGCTGCCGACAACCCGTTCCCGCCCATCACGCTGATCCAGTCGGTGAAGATGTGGCAGTAGTCGTACTTCTATGTGAAGAGCATCCACCCGGAGGGCGATTGGGTCAATCTGCCGGCCTACGCAGCCGGCCCGCCGACTGGAATGTGGGCCAACTAGTCGTACAGTCCCAGGACACTGTCAGTCTCCGGCGCTGCCGCCGTTGCGCGGCTCAGGGTGATGGTGAAGTCAGAGGGCCTCACCGGGCCCGACTTGCTGACCGCCTTTGTGGCGCGCCGGGTGCTCCCCCTCCAAGGTCGGCCGCACATGATATGCCAAATGAGCGGGCCCCGGGACCCTAGTCGGATGTGCACCAAGGATATGTTGTACTCGAAGGTGGCTCACTTGGTGAATTATATTTTCAACTACAAGCTCTCGGAGGCGGAGTGGCGGTTCGGCAAGGAGCCGTAATCACACGCGAATCCGACGATGGTAAGTTTTTATTTCTTCTTTTTCCTTTGGTTGCCGAGTACTCTTGGGCCGTCTTGACCAGTCGGCTGTGAAACAGAGCGCCCTTCTCCAGCCACCAGCCGGCGCCTCATGGCCGGAGCGTGTGTTCCTCCCCGACCGGGAGGTGAGTGACATGGATGACCCCGACCTGGGGGCGGCCGCCCTGGAGGACGACGCCGCGGGGGCGGCTCAGGAGTCGGGGGCGGCCTCGAGGACTGGCTTGACGATGCTGACGAAGAGGTCATCCCATGCCGCCAGCCGGCGTCCGACCAAGTGGGCATGAGCTCATCTGCCGTGCCGGCTGCCCGAGGTAGTGTGCAGAAGCGCCGGGCCGCACCGTCGATGTACGGCAGCCAACCAAAGAAGCCCAAGAGCTCGGCCGCGGCGACCAAACAGGAGGAAGCGGCCGCAAAGGCGACCCGCTTTCGCAAGGTCGTGAAGGAGCCCAAATGGTTTCTGCGTAAGTGCTGGCTCCTTAACACATTCTTTCCACTTTCTTGCAAATGTTCATCTGAGTTTTTCTTCTTCTTGCTCAAACAGGGCTCTGCTCTCTCTTGAGTGGTCGGCTACCGCCTCCGTGGTTGGGATGGCGGGGGGCTCCGCCAGCGCCCACCGCGTGGACCCGCGCGCCGAGCTTCAGGCGGCGACGGAGAGGAACGCATGGGAGGCGCGTGAGGAGCAGGAGGCAGAGTGGCTACCGCAAAGGCTGCATAGGAGGCGGCGGACGAGGACGCGAGGGCGCAGGACGACATCGCGGCCAAGGCCCAGGCGGATGCCGCGGCCGCAGCGCAGGCGGGGAAGGCCTTACGCGGCCAAGCCCCATAGCTCGTCATCCCCCTCTGCGCTGTGGCGCCTGTGCCTGAGGTCTCGGTGGTGCCGCCAGAAGGAGCCGGCGGCGACCAGCCAGATATGGAGACGGAGGGGGGCGACGGCGTCGCCTCGGAGATGGAGGTGACTCCGCTAGCTCCAACTGTGGCGGACCAAGGCGGCCAGCACAACGCGCCACCCGTGCCGCCAGCTGGAGGTGAGCCGGCTGCAGGGCGGACCTCGTGATCCAGTCTTCGGCACGCCAGTGCACGGGGAAGGAGGCCTAGGCGCCGCACCCGCGGAGGGCCAGGGGCTCTGGCATGTCGACCCAGGAGTTGGAGGCAGCGAGCGTCAGCTCGCCGGACTAGACGCCAAGGGGAGGGATGGCCGTGCTGAACGAGGCAGCACAGGACGTCTAGACCCGGCTTTAGTCTCAGGCCAACGCCCTGAAGAACTTCAACCGGGAGTTCCTGGCGACGCGGACGGCCATCCGGGTGAGCCTCTTGCTCTTTTGCTTTTTGTTCTTGTATTCCTCCGTGGGGGTGCGTCAGTGCACCCACTGGGTGTAGTCCCCGAGTTCTGGGTCGGCTGCTGAGCAGGCGGCCTGGAACTTCTAAGTAGACTTGGGTGCTGACTTGTCTTCTTTTATTTGTCTGTCCTTTTTGTAGGACTATCATAACCTCCGCGCGGCCGCCTTCAACTCCCACGTCCGGGAGCAGACTCAACGGACTGCCGACTCGTTTGAAAGTCGGAGTGAGTATTCCGTCTTATTTATCCCGTGGGGGCGCGTCAGCGCACCCACTGGGTGTAGTCCCCGAGATTTGGGCCGACTGCTGAGCAGTCGGGCCGGATCTCTTCTGGCGACTTCTTGCTTATTGATTGTTCTTCTTTGTTGTCTTTGCAGAGGCCAATGCCACCCTGCAGCAGCAACTGGGTGAGGCCCAGACCATGCTGCGTGCCAAGGAGGCGGAGTGCAGTACGGTGGGTCAGGAACGCGACCGCCTGGTCAAGCAGCTAGCTGACCAGGAGAAGAGTCACAAAGCGGCTCTCCAGGCGGTGAAGGACAGCTAGGCCGCCCTCCAACCGAGTATGAGACCCAGGCGGTGAACTGGGCCGAGTCACAGCAGGCGCTGAACGACGGCTACGGCCAAATCAAGGACATGGTTGATGATAAGTTGCCTTCTTCCTTTTCCCTTTGTTTACCGCCTGTTGTTTGGTCCGGCTTCTGACTTTGTATTCTCTTTTTCTTCTTTGCACGGAGTACTTCCCTGGCTACTCCGTTGCCGCCAGCCAGGTCATCGAGGCCCACCGCAACGTGCGGAGGTAGGCTGGTGCTGAGATCACATCGAACGCTCGCCGGACACTTGAGGAGCAGCTCTTGGCCATCCAAGCCCGTCTCCAGCCGGCCCACCGGGTGATGCAACAATAGTAGCGTAAGTATTTCCCTTAGTTTTTGACAACAAAGGTATCAATCTAGTAGGAGGCTCCTCAAAAGTCCCACGCACCTACACAAACGAACAAAGAACTCGCAACCAACCCAATAAAGGGGTTGTCCATCCCTTCACAGCCACTTGCGAAAGTGAGATCTTATAGAGATAGTATGATAAGATAAATATATTTTTGGTATTTTATAATATAGATAAGAAAAGTAAAGATGCAAATAAAAGTAGATTGAAAGCTTATATGATAAAAGATAGACCCGGGGCCATAGGTTTCACTAGTGGCTTCTCTCAAGATAGCATAAGTATTACGGTAGGTGAACAAATTACTGTCGAGCAATTGATAGAAAAGCGAATAATTATGAGATTATCTAGGCATGATCATGTATATAGGCATCACGTCCGTGACAAGTAGACTGACTCCTGCCTGCATCTACTACTATTATTCCACACATCGACCGCTATCCAGCATGCATCTAGAGTATTAAGTTCATAAGAACAGAGTAACGCATTAAGAAAGATGACATGATGTAGAGGGATAAACTCAAGCAATATGATATAAACCCCATCTTTTTATCCTCGATGGCAACAATACAATACGTGCCTTGCAACCCTACTGTCACTGGGTAAGGACACCGCAAGATTGAACCCAAAGCTAAGCACTTCTCCCATGGCAAGAAAGATCAATCTAGTAGGCCAAACGAAACTAATAATTTGAAGAGACTTGCAAAGATAACTCAATCATACATAAATGAATTCAGAGGAGATTCAAATATTTCTCATAGATAAACTAGATCATAAACCCACAATTCATCGGATCTCGACAAACACACCGCAAAAAGAGTTACATCGAATAGATCTCCACAAGAGAGGGGGAGAACATGGTATTGAGATACAAAAAGAGAGAAGAAGCCATCTAGCTAATCACTATGGACCCGAAGGTCTGTGGTAAACTACTCACAACTCATCGGAGGGGCTATGGTGTTGATGTAGAAGCCCTCCATGGTTGATTCCCCCTCCGACGGAGCGCCGGCGAAGGCTCCAAGATGGAATCTCGCGGATACAGAAGGTTACAGTGGTGGAAATTGTTTTTCGCTGGCTCCCTGGATGTTTTTGGGGTACGTGGGTATATATAGGAGGAAGAAGTAGGTTGGTGGCCGCCCTAGGGGCCCACGAGATAGGGGGCGCGCCCTGTAGGGGTGGGCGTGCCCTGTAGGGGTGGGCGCGCCCTCCACCCTCGTGGCCGCCTCGGCTGCTTCTTGGCTTGCACTCCAAGTCCTCTGGATCACGTTTGTTCCAAGAATCACGCTCCCAAAGGTTTCATTCCGTTTGGACTCCGTTTGATATTCCTTTTCTTCAAAATACTGAAATGGCCAAAAAAACAGCAATACGGGCTGGGCCTCCGGTTAGTAGGTTAGTCCCAAAAATGATATAAATGTGTAAAATAAAGCCCATAAACATCCAAAACAGGTAATATAATAGCATGGAACAATCAAAAATAATAGATACGTTGGAGACGTATCAAGCATCCCCAAGCTTAATTCATGCTCGTCCTCGAGTAGGTAAATGATAAAAACAGAATTTTTGATGTGGAATGCTACCTAGCGTAATTCTCAATGTAATTTTCTTTATTGTGGCATGAATGTTCAGATCCAAATGATTCTAAATAAAAGTTCATATTGACATAAGAAATAGTAATACTTCAAGCATACTAATCAAGCAATCATGTCTTCTCAAAATAACATGGCTAAAGAAAGTTATCCCTACAAAATCATATAGTCTGGCTGTTGCTCTATCTTTATCACACAAAGTATTTAATCATGCACAACCCCGATGACAAGCCAAACAATTGTTTCATACTTTAGTAATCTCAAACTTTTTCAACTTTCACCCAATACATGAGCGTGAGCCATGGACATAGCACTATATGTGGAATAGAATGGTGGTTGTGGAGAAGACAAAAAGGAGAAGATAGTCTCACATCAACTAGGCGTATCAACGTGCTATGGAGATGCCCATTAATAGATATCAATGTGTGTGAGTAGGGATTGCCATGCAACGGATGCACTAGAACTATAAATGTATGAAAGCTCAACGAAAGAAACTAAGTGGGTGTGCATCCAACTCGCTTGCTCACGAAGACCTAGGGCATTTTGAGGAAGCCCATCATCGGAATATACAAGCCAAGTTCTATAATGAAAAATTCCCACTAGTATATGAAAGTGACAACATAGGAGACTCTCTATCATGAAGATCTTGGTGCTATTTTGAAGCACAAGTGTGGTAAAAAAGGATAGTAGCATTGTCCCTTCTCTCTTTTTCTCTCATTTTTTTTCTCTTTTCTCTTTTTTTTCTTCTTTTTTTTCTTTTCTTTTTTTTCTTTGGCCTTTCTTTTTTTTCTTTTTGGCCTTTCTCTTTTTTTTCCTTTTTTCTTCTTTTGTAAAGTCCGAAGTCTCATCCCGACTTGTGGGGGAATCATAGTCTCCATCATCCTTTGCTCACTAGGACAAAATAATGAAGATCATCACACTTTTATTGATTTACAACTCAAGAATTACAACTCAAAACTAGAACAAGATTGTGACAGCCTGGTTTTTGCCCTCCCTTCTTTGCCTGATTTTCAGTTGAGTTGGTTTTGAATTTGGAGTTTTGAATCATTTCATTTGGACTTAACCACTTGGGTACCCCTTGATTTTCACCCAAGTGTTCCCTCTCCTCCTCACAACCATCATTTCACCCCTGGTCCAACCCAAAAATATTGTTTGGAATATTTTTCTTAAATGAAAAATATTCATTTGGACCTCCAAAACCCTAGCTAACCCTTTGAGCTCCAAAGCAACCCTAATTTTTCTTGCCCCAAAAATCCTGAGAAAAATCCCAATTATTCTTTGGACCCTAGGGCACCTTTCTAAGCAAAAATATTTACAACTCATTGGAATATTTTGGCTACAGAAAATAAAGTCACTTCTGGACAGAAATGGTAGTTTCTACAGCAACTACCTTTTTACTAGCTCCATTGTAGCTGGTTTTTCCTGTGCCTATTTACCTTAGTAAGTGTAAGCAAAACCCCAAAGCTCAACCCTTGACTCCTAGTGGTTTGACCACTGTAACTCTCCAAAGTTACTGTCCAGTCTTGTCAACGGCCCAAATTTACTTCTACTACACCTGGAACCTAACCAAACCATGGTAACAACTCAGTTTACTAAGGACTACACGCCAGACATCTTTGTTAGTGCGTGGGGTGGCCTGATGTCACGGTTCACGTGGTGACCGCGTTCGTTTGAGCGTGCTGGCATGCAATACGCGCGCTCTGTGCGTCGCCAGCGCCTCTGTTGAGCGCGTGCTCACTGCTCAGCCGACCAGAGAGTGCCACACCTCGCCACCATCCTTGTATCCACCTCCATAACTCCCCTCTGCCGCTCACCGACGCCGGAGCTCGCTGCAGCGAGCACGAGCATGGTCCGGCCAACGGCACAGTGCGCGCACACTATGTTCGTCGCTTTCCCCCTCGCTCCTGTGCTCGTCCGCGCCCGCGCACAGTTCCTGCGTGACCTCCGTCGTTTTCTCCCTCTCTCTCTGGTGCCGTTCGATGCTGGGCGCCATGGACAGGTGTCCTCCGGCGGAGCCCGAGCCCTCCACGCCATCCGCCTATAAAAGCAGCCACCTGCAGCCTCTTGGAGCACCCATAGCCACTCCTACCTCCTCCACGAGCCAGTAGAAGCCGCAGCCCGGCCGGGCAGGCCGCGAGCTGCCGTCCCGAAGCCGAGCTCGCCTGCGATCCCCTCCGGATCATTCCCGCAGCTCCGGCCACTCCCAAGCCAAGGCGACCCTGCCAGGGCCTCCGCCTCTCCTCCGTGAAGCTAACCCACCCCTCTGGAGCCCCTGGAGCTACCCCAAGCCACCGTCCTCTTCATCTCCGGCAACCTCTGCCCTCTGCCTCCACTGGAGAGGTCGATTCTGACGCCATCCGGCCACCGCTAGCTATGCTACGGGTACGGGCAGGTGTGCAAACATCTCCTCCGTCGATCCTTCCCTCTCGTTTGACTCCAAGAAGCCTCACCGCCGGCGTGAGCTCCGGCGAAGCGTCGCCTCCCTCTGTTTCCCTCTCCCCTCCCTCCGGCCTGACTAGTGGGGCCCGCTAGTCAGCCACTCATTATGCACGCGAAGCGGTATGAGTGGTGGAGCCCCGAGTGTTTACGCTTTCAACGTCACCCCCTCTGTTTATTTATTTCAAATTCATTTAAAATCCAGGAAACTTCAAATGGCCATAAAGTTTTATCTATAAGTACAAATGCATTGAATCTTTTTGCATTGTGTTCTGTGTCCAAAAATCTAACAGCACCCAAAAGAAGGTTTCTTGATGTTTTGATTATTTTCAGAAGAGCCAGCTTGTCTTGAGGATCACCGGGAGCTTTGTGAACCTCATCAGCACTAAGGCAAGCCACAGTGACATGTTCATAGTGCCACTTCAATATTTGTGATTTTTCTACTTGAACTTATGAAAATTTATGCATTTAAAATTAGTTATATAATGAGTATATTCTGTTGGATGCTTGTCATGTTAAAATACTTGAACTACAGAATGTTTGAAGTGAATTTTGTTGGTAAGCCAAAGAGAACTTAGTTACAAGTAATGAATAAAGGATATGGTCACAGAGGTTAATAATTAGTTTAATTATTATTTTTGCATGATGAAAAATGATGAGATTGCTAGAAATGATTCTGTTGTAAGTGAGGTGTGATCTTAACCAGAGTAGTAGCATGAGTTGATGATGGATCCATAAGAGTGTGGTTGATTCTGTTATTTACATGGTTATGTGATGCATGTGTTAAGTGATGCATAGTATGGCATTATGACACCGGTTATTTTCACATTAAGTTGAACCTGATTAATAACCCAAATTGAATATGTTGTTGACCGGGTCGTGGTGCCGCTGAAACGGGTCTTTCCCAATGCAACCACATTTGCTGGTATGGGACGGCCTTAATGTGTTTCATTGTCGTGTCTCTGGTCGATGCCTCCATTTAGGGAAGGTTATGGGTTTGCTGTACCCTGGCCCAGTAGGCAAGCATAACCTTGTGAGCCCATTGTTAAGTTAAATTTTGGTATCAGGTCCCAGAGTGGATCGTCGCCACGATGGTGGTCGAGGCGTCTGGAGGTAGACACGGGGCCACCCAGGACTAGACCGATGGGGTCTGAGTTGGAATGGCCGGGAGAGTGTCATGACAATGATATGGTTTCGTCGGAATGTCATTGGTCCACCCGAATGGGAGTGTGAGGCCTAGGGTTCCGTAGAGTGGGTACAGTGTACTAACCTCTGCAGTGTGTTTTTAATCTATCGATAGCCGAGTCCACGGTTATGGACACGCTCGAAAGTAGGGTACACCATGGGTCAACACTTAACAAAATTTGCACACTAAAGTTTGCACTAAGGATGGCAGTGAGGCCATCGTGTTGAGATGGACCATGAGTTGGTCGGGTGGTGATCGCCAAAAGGATCACGTGCCATGAGTTGGTCGGGTGGTGATTGCCGAAAGGATCACAAATGTGTTTTAGAGATTATCATGTTGTGGTCTGGAAATGATCAAGTCCGGTAAGCAAGTCCGTGGAACAAGTACCAGTTGACCATAGTCACAGAATGTTGGATATATGGTTGCATTGTTGATTAAATGGTTAAATATCATGATATTGTTTGTCATTATGTTTATGCTTATTGTGAGCTTGCAAGTACATTCAATGTACTGACCTGACGTGTCATGCCAGATTTCAGGAAAGTCTCGTTGGGAAGGAGTGCTGTCCGAGTCTAGACCGTGTCCACATCGGTGTCCCTGTGCTATGGAGTCCCGCTACGACGTTATTCTGCTGCCGAGTAGTTGTCATGATCGAGGCCCCTTTATGTTCACTAAATAATGTACATATTGTTCAACCGCACCATCTGTGCCACTTGGCCTCGTTAACTGTTGTAATATAAACTATGCTCCGCTAGCATGAATAAAGCGGTTGTTTTTCTGTACCATGTTGTTGTGTGTTGCCAGAAGACAAGGTCTCTGGGCTGGCAATGCAAGGTAAACCGGTCGCTCTGAGCAGGGGTGCCACAACGCTTGGTACCAGAGCCGCGCTGACTGTAGGCCACGCTAGACTAAGCCGAGTTAACTGGACGTTACATACGAGTTGTAGCTGAGTGCCGGTAGTAGTTGTAGCTGGTTGTTGCATTGCATGCACTGATTTTATTTATGCTAACCTGCTAATGGTTGTGGGTGTAGATGGCTCTGGTGCTGTATCCGTGCCAGTTGCAGCTAATGTCGTACACGTCGCCGCATCTCCTTTGTAACATGTGGCGTCGGCTGTACCCTCACGGAGGCGATCCAACCTATCGTGTGTACCGAGAGCGCCTAGCCGACTCAGTGTATGAGTATCATGCCGTGGTTACTCTGCGCGTCAGTTCCGATTCCAGCTCTTACACTCGTACCTCTCGAAGCAGCTACGCTTCTACCGCTTCTCAGGCTGTCCAATTTGCTGCATTCGAGGTACTTGTTGAGCTCCGCTACAACAAGGTCCGGATGCAGAACCACCCAGGTTTCCATTACTATCCTTCTCTCCATGATAATGGCACTGTCCGTTTCCCGGTCAATGATCTGGAGTCTGATAGTGTAGCTAGCCACCTTTCTCGCTACATCACTGCTAGCTATCTTCTGATCTACGAGCTGGCTCGTGAGCTGAGTCGTGCCCGTACTGCCTTAGCCTCTACTTTAGTCTCTGCTTGCTCAGCCACTACTCCACCATCTGTAGGATTTACTCCCTATGTTCCTGACAGTTCTAGATCCCATGTTTCTCCGGTTACTCCTCCGAGTAGCTCGGGCACCGCGACTGTGAGTCCACTTAGTGCTCCTGCTGAGTGGGTTTCACTCCTCGCCACTCCTGTAGCCCCGGTGATCCACCCTCCACCTGCCCCAGAGGGAGAGCCCTCGAGGCAGCGTCGTCGTGTCACTTTTAACCCAGAGGTCTCCGTTAACCCCGTCAGTTCTGGATCCGAGTCCGCTTCAGAAGAGGACCCCGCAGCACCAGCAGATCAGTAGAGCTTTCGAGTATTCGCCGTCGTCGGGATGGAGTATGGATGTAGTCGTACAAGTCATGATGTTTCATTTCATGTATAAGGGTAGTTGGACTTGGCATGTTGTTATCTTTCAGGTATGAGTCTATGTATAATTATGTGGGACTTTATTTTATTCGCCGTTTTTTCTTCGCCTTTTCGGTTTCACTTGGATTTTTGTTGCTGGCTTCCCCCCAGTTTATGTTGAATGCTTCTCATCTCGGTTATGTTGATTTGGGAAAAAATCATATTAGGATGACGCGGGGAGGCTGCAGTAGTAACGTTCGCGAGGGTTCTCCTGTTCGGCGTTCCGCACGACAGGCAGGACAATCACCCGAGCCGTACGTTCCACCACCGCCTCCACCGCCAAATCCGCCATCCATCAAGAAAATTATGCGTATATTCGAGGAATGGCGAAATATTGATCTGATGGAAATATTCAGAAGTATTCAATCAATGGTTGGACAGAATGGAAATCAGCCTGCCCCTCACTCCAAGTTATCTGATTTTCAAAGGACTAAGCCTCCCAGTTTCAGTCAGGCCATTGATCCATTGGATGCAGATGATTGGTTGAGAACTATGGAAAAGAAGCTTGAGGTTGCTCGAACTGATGAAGAGGATAAGGTTCCATTTGTAACACATTATCTGGAAGGCACTGCTGCTATATGTGGGAAAATGAAAAGGCCATAGGGACTGATAATGAAGCAATTACCTGGTCAAGATTCAAGGAGCAATTCTAGAAATATCACATCCCTGCGGGAATTATGAAGACTAAGCAGCATGAATTTCTCACGCTCCTCCAAGGAAGTCAGTCAGTGGGAGAAAATTTTGCAGAAATTCAATCACCTGTCATGTTACTCACAATATGACGTAGCCACTGAAGAAAGGCAGATGGACAGATTTCTTGGTGGATAAAACCCGCAACTTCGCTGTGCTCTCAGTGTGTTCGATTTCCCAGATTTCCAAACCCTGGTGAACAAGGCTTTCATTGCTAAAAGGGAACACAAGCTTGTATCAGATAATAAGTCTGCCCATAACGATCACAAGCGCAAGTTTGAGCCCAAAAAGGAAATGCAACCAGTGCAGAAGGTTTGTACCTGGCAGCCAACTCAGGTAGCATACCAACCTAATTGGCAACAAAATGTTAACCAGGCCACCACCCAAGTCAAGAATGACGTGCTCAACCCAGTTCTGGAAAATCGCCTGCGCAACAATTCTTGTTACAGTTGTGGACAAACCGGACATTATGCCAAACAAAGTCCCAAGAATAAACAGACCAATGTTACGTTCAAGCCACAAATCCATTATTTGGAGGCAGGTCTAAATCAGCACGACGTCACAGGATACATTCATCACATTTCCGCCGATGAAGCCCAAGAAAATCCCGAAGTCGTCATTGGTATGTTCACTGTTAATAACATACCTGTAGTAATTTTATTTGACTTTGGGGCTTCCCACTCTTTTATTTCTCGGAGTTTTGTTGCCCAAAACAAATTTCCTTGTTCGCTTTTGGGCAAGAATATGCTGGTACAAACCCCGAGATCTCTTATCAGAAGCAATCTAGTCTGCCGCAATCTAGAAGTCAGTATCAACGGAATCCGTTTTCCAATGTCTTTGATACTTATTAAGTCTGATAAATTGGATGTTATCTTGGGTATGAATTGGCTGACTCAGTACCAAGTATGCATAAATTGTGCGACCCGAGAAGTCAACTTGACCGGCCAAGATGGACAAACTACAAAGTTTATTGCTCGTAGGAGCATACCCTCCAAGGACATGGTCTTTACAGCAATAGCTGAAATGGAATTAATTCTTGTGGTCAGCGAGTTTTTTGATGTATTCCTAGAAGAACTGCCAGGCATGCCACCTGATCGAGAGCTTGAGTTTGCAATAGAACTTGTGCCCGGAACCACACCAATACACAAGAAATATTATCGAATGCCATCATCCGAATTAGTGGAGCTAAAGACACAGCTTGATGAAATGCTCCAAAAAGGGTATATCTGCCCTAGTTCGTCACCATGGGGATCACCTGCTATTTTTGTGGACAAGAAAGATGGCAGCCTCTGTATGTGTGTGGACTACCGACAGTTGAATGATGTCACGATCAAAAACAAATACCCTTTGTCAAGAATTGATGATTTGTTTGATCAGCTCAGTGGAGCCAAGGTATTCTCAAAGATTGATTTGCGGACTAGATATTATCAGCTCAAAATTAAAAAGGAGGATATTCCCAAGACCGCATTCACCACTCGCTACAGTCTCTATGAATATACAGTCATGTCTTTCGGCCTCAACAACGCCCCCGCTTTCTTCATGCACATGATGAATAAAGTATTCATTGATTTCCTCGATAAGTTCGTGGTCGTCTTGATCGATGATATACTTATTTACTCAAGAAGTGAAGAAGAGCATAAGGAACACCTCCGAGCAGTGTTACAACGACTCCGTGAGCACCAGTTATACGCCAAATTCAGTAAATGCGAGTTTTGGCTCAAGCAAGTTGGATTCCTCGGGCATGTGCTATCCGCTGAAGGTATAGCCGTGGACCCAAGCAAGGTGAAAGATGTGCTCGACTGGTTGCCACCCACCATCGTATCCCAGATCCAGAGTTTTATTGGATTAGCCGGATACTACCGCCGTTTCATTGAAGGGTTTTCCAAGATTGCTAAGCCCATGATGGAGCTGCTCAAAAAGGATAATAAGTTTGAATGGACTACGAACTGTGAGAAAAGTTTCACCGAGTTGAAGAAACGCTTGACAACTGCGCCAGTATTAACACTTCCAGATATCTACCGCAGTTTTGACGTATACTGCGACGCTTCCCGGCAAGGACTAGGATGCGTGCTTATGCAAGATGGCAAGGTAGTAGCTTATGCCTCACCGCAGCTACGACCCAACGAAGGAAATTACCCCACACATGATTTGGAAATGGTCGCGGTAGTTCATGCTTTAAAAATTTGGAGACACTACCTCATCGGAAAAAGGTGCCAAATTTTTACCGACCACAAAAGCCTCAAGTATATATTTACTTAGCCGGATTTAAATCTCCGTCAACGAAGATGGCTTGAGTTGGTCAAGGATTATGACCTTGGAATAAATTACCATCCGGGTAAGGCCAACGTGGTTGCCGATGCACTCCGTCGAAAGCCCATCAGTTTAAATGTTATGTTGGAATCTTTGCCTTCCGAACTTAAAGAAGAGATTGCTCAGCTCAGCCTGGTCATAGTTGAGGCTGGCCTTGCCAATATTCTGAAGGTTACCCCTACTCTTGAGGAAGAAATCCGCAAAGCCCTGTCAGGCGATGCCGATCTGCAGAATTTTATCAAGTTTTCCGATTTCTTGGAGGATCAGTGCGGTACCCTCCGATTCAGGGGAAGGATTTGTGTGCCTAATCAAGCTGATCTGAAGCAGAAAATTCTGTCAAAAGCTCACAAATCCTCGTATTCAATTCACCCTGGAGGTACGAAAATTTATGAAGACCTTCGACAAATATTCTGGTGGGATGGAATGAAGAAAGACATTGCTTATTTCGTGGCCTGTTGCGACATATGAAACAGAGTAAAGGCAGAACATCAGAAACCAGTCGGACTTCTCCAACCGCTGCCAGTATCACAATGGAAATGGGACGATGTCTGTATGGATTTCATCACAGGACTACCTAAGACCCGACGAGGCAATAATGCGATCTGGGTCATAGTGGATACATTAACCAAGGTGGCCCACTTCCTGCCAATCAAAACCTCATACCGAGCAGATGAGCTGGCACGACTGTATGTATCCAGAATAGTCAGTCTGCGTGGAGTTCCCCGAACCATCATTTCTGACCGAGGTTTGCTTTTCACCTCCGCTTTTTGGTCTCGTTTCCATAAGGCCCTCGGAACAGAATTGAAATACAGTACCTCTTATCATCCTCAGACGGATGGGCAGACAGAAAGGGTAAATCAGATACTCGAAGATATGCTCCGAGCCTATGTTTTGGCCCAAGGACCACAATGGGAAGTTTGCTTGCCATATGCCGAGTTCTCGTATAACAATGGCTTCCAAACCAGTTTAAAGATGTCACCATATGAAGCATTGTATGGCCGTAAGTATTGCACTCCATTAAATTGGTCTCAAACCGGAGATAGCCGTATTTTCGGAACGGATCTCATGCTGGAAGCTGAAAAGCAAGTCAAGGAGATCCGAGACAGGTTGCAATTGGCCAAATCGCGACAGAAAAGTTATTACGATGCAAAGCACCGACAGATCAGCTTTGAACACGGAGAACATGTCTACCTTCGAGTCACGCCTATGAAAGGAATCAAAAGGTTTCAAACCCGTGGAAAATTGGCACCCAGGTTTATTGGTCCATTTCCCGTTATGACATGAGTAGGTGCTGTGGCATATCAGTTGGAGTTGCCCCGTGAGCTGTCAGACATGCACAACATGTTCCATGTTTCACAATTGCGGCGGTGCATATCACCGCCCGAGAAAAAGACCGATTTGACAGAGATAGAGATGGCAAAGGACTTGACCTATGAAGAGAGGCCAGTGAAAATTTTGGACCAAATGGAAAAGGTCACTCGCAGTAAATCACGGAAGTTTTATAAGGTCCAATGGATGCATCATACCGAGTCAGAATCAACCTGAGAATCAGAAGAATTTCTAAGGGCATGTTATTCAGAATGGTTTTCCCAAGCAACCGAATCTCGAGGACGAGATTCATTCTAAGTGGTTTGTGACAGCCTGGTTTTTTCCCTCTCTTCTTTGCCTGATTTTCAGTTGAGTTGGTTTTGAATTTGGAGTTTTGAATCATTTCATTTGGACTTAACCACTTGGGTACCCCTTGATTTTCACCCAAGTGTTCCCTCTCCTCCTCACAACCACCATTTCACTCCTGGTCCAACCCAAAAATATTGTTTGGAATATTTTTCTTAAATGAAAAATATTCATTTGGACCTCCAAAACCCTAGCTAACACTTTGAGCACCAAAGCAACCCTAATTTTTCTTGCCCCAAAAATCTTGAGAAAAATCCCAATTATTCTATGGACCCTAGGGCACCTTTCTGAGCAAAAATATTTCACCACTCATTGGAATATTTTGGCTACAGAAAATAAACTCACTTCTGGACAGAAATGGTAGTTTCTACAGCAACTACCTTTTTACTAGCTCCATTATAGCTGGTTTTTCCTGTGCCTATTTACCTTAGTAAGTGTAAGCAAAACCCCAAAGCTCAACCCTTGACTCCTAGTGGTTTGACCACAGTAATTCTCCAAAGTTACTGTCCAGTAACTTGTCAACGGCCCAAATTTACTTCTATTGCACCTGGAACCTAACCAAACCATGGTAACAACTCAGTTTACTAAGGACTACACGCCAGACATCTTTGTTTGTGCGTAGGGTGGCCTGATGTCACAGTTCACGCGGTGACCGCGTTCGTCCGAGCGTGCTGGCATGCAATAGGCGCGCTCTGCGCGTCGCCAGCGCCTCTGTTGAGCGCGTGCTCACTGCTCAGTCGGTCAGAGTGTGCCACACCTCGCCACCATCCTCGTCTCCACCTCCATAACTCCCCCCTGCCGCTCGCCGACGCTGGAGCTCGCCGCAGCGAGCACGGGCACGGTCCGACCAACGGCACAGTGCGCGTGCACTGTGTTCGTCGCTTTCCCCCTCGCTCGTGTGCTCGTCCGCGCCCGTGCACAGTTCTTGCGTGACCTCCGTCGTCTTCTTCCTCTCTCTCTCTGGCGCTGTTCATCGTCGGGCGACGTGGAAAGGTGTCTTCCGGCGGAGCCCAAGCCCTCCTCGCCGTCCGCCTATAAAAGCAGCCACCCACAGCCTCTTGGAGCACCCACAACCACTCGTACCTCCTCCACGATCCAGTAGAAGCCGCAGCACGGCCGGGCAGGCCGCGGGCTGCCGTCCCGAAGCTGAGCTCGCCGGCGATCCCCTCCGGATCGTTCCTGCAGCTCCCGCCCCTCCCAAGCCAAGGCGACCCCGCCAGGGCCTCCGCCTCTACTCCGTGAAGCCAACCCGCAATTCTGGAGCCCCTGGAGCTGCCCCAAGCCGCCGTCGTCTTCATCTCCGGCAACCTCCGCCCTCTGCCTCCTCTGGAGAGGTCGATTCCGACGCTGTCCGGCCACCGCTAGCTACGCTACGGGTACAGGCAGGTGCGCAAACATCTCCTCCGTCGATCCCTCCCTCTCGTTTGACTCCAAGAAGCCTCACCACCGGCGTGAGCTCCGGCGAAGCGTCGCCTCCCTCTGTTTCCCTCTCCCCTCCCTCCGGCTTGACTAGCGGGGCCCGCTAGTCAGCCACTCATTACGCGGGCAAAGAAGTATGAGTGGTGGCGCCCCGAGTGTTTATGCTTTTGACGTCACCCCCCTCTGTTTATTTATTTCAAATTCATTTAAAATCCAGGAAACTTCAAATGGCCATAACTTTTTATCTATAAGTCCAAATGCATTGATTCTTTTTGCATTGTGTTCTGTGTCCAAAAATCTAACAGCACCCAAATGCATTGTGTGTTGTCTAGATTTCTGGTAATTTTCAGAAGTTTTCTTGATATTTTCTTTTTGTGATTTTGATTATTTTCAGAAGAGCCAGCTTGTCTTGAGGATCACCAGGAGCTTTGTGAACCTCATCAGCACTAAGGCAAGCCACAGTAACATGTTCATAGTGCCACTTCAATATTTGTGATTTTTCTACTTGAACTTATGAATATTTATGCATTTAAAATTAGTTATATAATGAGTATATTCTGTTGGATGCTTGTCATGTTAAAATACTTGAACTACAGAATGTTTGAACTGAATTTTGTTGGTAAGCTAAAGAGAACTTAGTTACAAGTAATGAATAAAGGATATGGTCATAGAGGTTAATAATTAGTTTAATTATTATTTTTGCATGATGAAAAATGATGAGATTGCTAGAAATGATTCTGGTGTAAGTGAGGTGTGATCTTAACTAGAGTAGTAGCATGAGTTGATGATGGCTCCGTAAGAGCGTGGTTGATTCTGTTATTTGCATGGTTATGTGATGCATGTGTTAAGTGATGCATAGTATGGCATTATGACACCGGTTATTTTCACATTAAGTTGAACCTGATTAATAACCCAACTTGAATATGTTGTTGACCGGGTCGTGGTGCCGCTGAAACAAGTCTTTCCAAGTGTAACCACATTTGCAGGTATGGGACGGCCTTAATGCGTTTCATTGTCGTGCCTCTGGTCAGTGCCTCCATTTAGGGGAGGTTATGGGCGTGCTGTACCCTGGACCGGTAGGCAAGCATAACCTTGTCAGCCCGTTGTTAAGTTAATTTTTGGTACCGGGTCCCAGAGTGGATCATGGCCACGACGGTGGTCGAGGTGTCTGGAGGTAGACACGAGGCCACCCAGGACTAGACCGATGGGGTCTGAGTCGGAATGGCCGGGAGAGTGTCATGACAATGAAATGGTTTCATCGGAATGTCGTTGGTCCACCCGAATGGGAGTGTGAGGCCTTGGGTTCCGTAGTGTGGGTACAATGTACTAACCTCTGCAGAGTGTTTTTAATCTATCGATAGCCGAGTCCACGGTTACGGACACACTCGAAAGTAGGGTACTCCATGGGTCAACACTTAATAAAATTTGCACACTAAAGTTTGCACTAAGGATGGCAGTGAGGCCATCGTGTTGAGATGGACCATGAGTTGGTCGGGTGGTGATCGCCGAAAGGATCACAAATGTGTTTTAGAGATTATAATGTTGTTGTCTAGAAATGATCACGTCCGGTAAGCAAGTCCGTGGAACAAGTACCAGTTGAGCATAGTCACAACATGTTGGATATATGGTTGCATTGTTGATTAAATGGTTAAATATCATGATATTGTTTGTCATTATATTTATGCTTATTGTGAGCTTGCAAGTACATTCAATGTACTGACCTGGCGTGTCATGCCAGATTTCAGGAAAGTCTCGTTGGGAAGGAATGATGTCCGAGTCTAGACCGTGTTCACATCGGTGTCCCTGTGCTATGGAGTCCCGCTACGACGTTATTCTGCTGCCAAGTAGTTGTCATGATCGAGGCCCCTTTATGTTCACTAAATAATGTACATATTGTTCAGCCGCACCATGTGTGCCGCTTGGCCTCGCTAACTGTTGTAATATAAATTATGCTCCACTAGCATGAATAAAGCGGTTGTTTTTCTGTACCATGTTGTTGTTTGTTGCCAGAAGACAAGGTCTCTGGGCTAGCAATGCAAGGTAAACAGGTCGCTCTGAGCCGGGGTGCCACAACACTATGACTCTATATGAATGCCTCCAGTGGTGTACCGGGATATGCAATGAATCAAGAGCGACATGTATGAAAATTATGAAGGTGGCCTTGCCACAAATACGATGTCAACTACATGATCATGGAAAGAGCAATATGACAATAGTAATGCGTGTCATATAAACGGAACGGTGGAAAGTTACATGGCAATATATCTCGGAATGGCTATGGAAATGCCATAATAGGTAGGTATGGTGGCTGTTTTGAGGAAGGTATATGGTACCGGCGAAAGTTGTGCGGCACAAGAGAGGCTAGCAATGGTGGAAGGGTGAGAGTGCGTCTAATCCATGGACTCATCATTAGTCAAAAGAACTCATATACTTATTGCAAAAATCTACAAGTCATCAAAAACAAAGTACTACGCGCATGGTCCTAGGGGGATAGATTGGTAGGAAAAGACCATCGCTCGTCCCCGACCGCCACTCATAAGGAAGACAATCAATAAATAAAATTGTGCTCCAACTTCATCACAAAGCGGTTCACCATACGTGCATGCTACGGGAATCACAAACTTCAACACAAGCATTCTTTAAATTCATAATCACCCAACTAGCACGACTTTAATATCACTACCTCCATATCTCAAAACAATTATCAAGTATCAAGTTGATCATAGCATCCAATTCACTTCCTACGATAGTTTTCATTATACCCAACTTGGATGCCTACCATTCTAGGACCAATTTTATAACCATAGAAAATACCATGCTGTTCTAAAGTACTCTCAAAATAATATAAGTGAAGCATGAGAGACTAGAAATTTCTACAAAATTAAGCCACCGCCATGCTCTAAAAGATAAAAGTGAAGCACTAGAGCAAAAACTATCTAGCTCAAAAGATATAAGTGAAGCACATAGAGTATTCTAATAAATTTCAATCAAATAGGCTTATCCCAAAAGGTGTGTACAGCAAGGATGATTGTGGAAAACTAAAAAGCAAATACTAATATCATACACAACGCTCCAAGCAAAACACATATCATGTGGCGAATAAAAATATAGCTCCAAGTAAAGTTACCAATGAACGAAGACGAAAGAGGCGATGCCTTCCGGGGGCATCCCCAAGCTTAGGCTTTTGGATACTATTGAATATCTTGAGGTGCCATGGGCATCCCCAAGCTTAGGCTCTTGCCACTCCTTATTCCATAGTCCATCAAATCTTTACCCAAAACTTGAAAACTTCACAACACAAAACTCAACAGGAAATCTCATAAGCTCCGTTAGTGAAAGAAAACAAAACCACCACATAAGGTACTGTAATGAACTCATTCCTTATTTTATTTTTGTTAAACCTACTGTATTTCAAGTTCTCTATGGTTCATACCAATTAATACTAGCCATAGATGCATCAAAATAAGCAAACAACACACGAAAAACAGAATCTGTCAAAAACAGAACAGTCTGTAGCAACCTGTAACTAATGCAAACTTCTGGAACTTTAAAAATCCTACCAAAATATGAAGTCCTGGGAAATTTGTCTATTTATCAGCAGCTAAAAGAATAAACACAAAATCACGTTTTTGTTATTTAACAAAACTAATTTCGTGTGGGCAAAGTTTCTGTTTTTCAGCAGAATCAAATTAACTATCACCATAGGTTATCCTATAGGTTCTACTTGGCACAAACACTAATTAAAACATAAAAACACATATAAACAGAAGGTAGAAGCAAAATTTATTACTAAACAGAGACAAAAACAAAAAACACAAATAAACATGGGTTGCCTCCCAACTAGCGCTATAGTTTAACGCCCCTAGCTAGGCATAAAAGCGAAGATAGATCTAAGTAGTGCCATCTTTGGCACTCAATTCATAAGTGGCCCGCATGATAGATTCATAAGGTAATTTAATTTTCTTTCTTGGAAAGTGCTCCATGCCCTTCCTTAATGGAAATTGGAATCTAGTATTCCCTTCCTTCATATCAATAATCGCGCCAATCGTTCTAAGGAAAGGTCTACCAAGAATAATAGGGCAAGAAAGATTGCAATCTATATCAAGAACGCTAAAATCTACGGGCACCAAATTTCTATTTGCAACAATGAGAACATCATTGATCCTTCCCATTGGCTTTTTAATGGTGGAATCCGCAAGGTGCAAATTTAAAGAGCAATCATCAAGATCATGGAAACCTAGAATATCACATAAAGTTTTCGGAGTCATGGAAACACTAGCACCCAAATCACACAAAGCAAAACACTCATGATCTTTAATTTTAATATTTATAGTAGGTTTCCACTCATCATAAAGTTTTCTAGGTATAGAAACTTCCAAATTAAGTTTTTCATCATAAGATTGCATCAAGGCATCAACAATATGTTTGGTAAAAGCTTTATTTTGACTATAAGCATGAAGAGAATTAACAACGGATTGCAACAAGGAAATACAACCTTCTAAAGAACAATTATCATAATCAAGTTCCTTGAAATCCAAGATAGTGGGTTCAATGCTATTTAAAGTCATGACCTCTCCAATCCCACTTTTACCAAATTTAGCATCAAGATCTAAAAACTCCCAATTATTGGGACGCCTTCTAACTAAAGTTGACTCATCTCCAGTCCCATTATTATTAAGATCCATATTGCAAAACAAAGATCTAATAGGAGACACATCAATAACTTTAAGATCTTCATCATTATTTTCATTGAAACTAGAAGAACACGCCTTTACAAAACAATCTTTCTTAGCACGCAATCTAGCGGTTCTTTCCTTGCACTCATCAATGGAAATTCTCATTGCTTTGAGAGACTCATTGATATCATGCTTAGGAGGAGTAGGTCTAAGTTTAAGAGAATCAACATCAAGTGAAAGTCTATCAATGTTCCTAGCCAAATCATCAACTTTGAGCAATTTTTCTTCAAGCAAAGCATTAAAATTCTTTTGAGAGATCATAAATTCTTTCACACTATTCTCAAAATCAGAGGGCATATTATTAAAATTACCATAAGAATTATTGTAGTAATTTCCATAATTATTAGAGGAATTACTAGGGAACGGTCTAGGATTAAAGTTTCCTCTATAAGCATTGTTTCCAAAACTATTCCTACCAACAAAATTCACATCCATAGATTCATTATTATTCTCAATCAAAGTAGACAAAGGCATATCATTGGGATCAAGAGGATCACTCTTAGTAGCAAATAATTTCATAAGTTCATCCATCTTTCCACTCAAAACATTAATTTCTTCTATAGCATGCACTTTTTTACTAGTAGATCTTTCGGTGTGCCATTGAGAATAATTAGCCATAATATTATCAAGAAGTTTTGTAGCATCTCCTAACGTGATTTCCATAAACGTGCCTCCCGCGGCCGAATCTAAAAGATTTCTAGAAGCAAAGTTCAAACCGGCATAAAAATTTTGTATGATCATCCATAAATTCAAACCATGAGTAGGGCAATTGCGAATCATCAATTTCATTCTTTCCCAAGATTGGGCAACATGCTCATGATAAAGTTGTTTAAAATTCATAATATCGTTCCTAAGAATGATAATCTTAGCGGGAGGAAAATACTTAGAGATAAAAGCATCTTTGCACTTGTTCCAAGAATCAATACTATTTTTAGGCAAAGACGAAAACCAAATTTTAGCATGATCTCTAAGTGAAAATGGAAAGAACTTCAATTTAACAATATCATTATCTGTATCTTTCTTCTTTTGCATATCACACAAATCAACAAAGTTGTTTAGATGAGTGGCGGCATCTTCACTAGGAAGGCCGGCGAATTGATCTTTCATAACAAGATTCAGCAAAGCAGTATTGATTTCACGAGACTCAATATCATTAAGAGGAGCAATCGAAGTACTAACGAAATCATTATTATTGGTATTGGAGAAATCACACAATTTGGTATTATCTTGTTCCATGGCAACAAGTAATCCAACACACAAGCAAACAGAAAAAGGCAAGCGAAAAAGAGAGGAGAAGATTGGGAAAAAGAGGGCGAATAAAACGGCAAGGGTGAAGTGGGGGAGAGGAAAACGAGAGGCAAATGGCAAATAATGTAAATGCGAGGGAGATGAGTTTGTGATGTGTACTTGGTATGTCTTGAATTGAGCGAAGACCTCCCCGGCAACGGCGCCAGAAATCCTTCTTTCTACGTCTTGAGCTTGCGTTGGTATTCCTTGAAGAGGAAAGGGTGATGCAGCAATAGTGGCGTAAGTATTTCCCTCAGTTTTTGAGAACCAAGGTATCAATCCAGTAGGAGGCTCCTCAAAAGTCCCACGCACCTACACAAACAAACAAAGAACTCGCAACCAACGCAATAAAGGGGTTGTCAATCCCTTCACGCTCACTTGTGAAAGTGAGGTCTGATAGAGATAGTATGATAAGATAAATATATTTTTGGTATTTTATAATGTAGATAAGAAAAGTAAAGATGCAAATAAAAGTAGATTGAAAGCTTATATGATAAAAGATAGACCCGGGGGCCATAGGTTTCACTAGTGGCTTCTCTCAAGATAGCATAAGTATTACGGTGGGTGAACAAATTACTGTCGAGCAATTGATAGAAAAGCAAATAATTATGAGATTATCTAGGCATGATCATGTATATAGGCATCACGTCCGTGACAAGTAGACCGACTCCTGCCTGCATCTACTACTATTACTCCACACATCAACCGCTATCTAGCATGCATCTAGAGTATTAAGTTCATAAGAACAGAGTAACACATTAAGAAAGATGACATGATGTAGAGGGATAAACTCAAGCAATATAATATAAACCCCATCTTTTTATCCTTGATGGCAACAATACAATACGTGCCTTGCAACCCCTACTGTCACTGGGTAAGGAAACCGCAAGATTGAACCCAAAGCTAAGCACTTCTCCCATGGCAAGAAAGATCAATCTAGTAGGCCAAACCAAACTGATAATTCGAAGAGACTTGCAAAGATAACTCAATCATACATAAAAGAATTCAGAGGAGGTTCAAATATTTCTCATAGATAAACTTGATCATAAACCCACAATTCATCGGATCTCGACAAACATACCGCAAAAAGAGTTACATCGAATAGATCTCCACAGTAGAGGGGGAGAACATGGTATTGAGATCCAAAAAGAGAGAGAAAAATCCATCTAGCTAATAACTATGGACCCAAAGGTCTGTGGTAAACTACTCACAACTCATCGGAGGGGCTATGGTGTTGATGTAGAAGCCCTCCGTGGTCGATTCCCTCTCCGATGTAGCGTGGCAAAGGCTCCAAGATGGGATCTTGCGGATACAGAAAGTTACGGTGGTGGAAATTGTTTTTCGTTGGTTTCCTGGATGTTTTTGGGGTACGTGGGTATATATAGAAGGAAGAAGTAGGTCGGTGGCCGCACGAGGGGCCCACGAGATAGGGGGCGCGCCATCCACCCTCGTGGCCGCCTCGGCTGCTTCTTGGCTTGCACTCCAAGTCATGTGGATCACGTTTGTTCCAAAAATCACGCTCCCGAAGGTTTCATTCCATTTGGACTCCGTTTGATATTCCTTTTCTTCGAAATACTGAAATAGGCAAAAAAAACAGCAATACGGGCTGAGCCTCCGGTTAGTAGGTTAGTCCCAAAAGTGATATAAATGTGTAAAATAAAGCCCATAAACATCCAAAACAGGTAATATAATAGCATGGAACAATAAAAAATTATAGATACGTTGGAGACGTATCAGCGCTGAAGGGAGATGCCGGTTGGTATAGCTTGCCGGGTGGAGCCGATTCATGCTAGGTCATCTACTTGCTCATTGTCGGCCCATGGCACGTGGGGAACTCGCACCCTTCAAAATATCCGCAGAGTTGTTGAACGAGGAAACAGTAGCTCACCATTTTTGCATCCTTGGCGTCCCAATCACCAGACGATTGTTGGACCACCAAGTCTGAGTCGCCATAGCACAGGATCCGGTGGATGCCGAGTTCTTTGGCCAGCCGGAGCCCATGTATGAGCGCCTCATACTCGGCCACATTGTTGGAGGCGACAAAATGGATTTGTAGTGTGTATCTGAGCTTCTCGCCTTTGGGAGTGGTGAGGACGATGCCGGCTCCCAAACCAGTGTGCATCTTGGATTTGTCAAAGTGCATCCGCCAATGGGTGGAGTCAGCTGCTGGTGGCAGGTACTGGGTCTCGGCCCAGTCGACGAGGAAGTCGGCCAGCACTTGGGACTTGATGGCGGTGTGAGGCTGGTAGAAGATAGTATAAGGAGCCAGTGCAGTCCCGGCCAGATGCATCCCGGCTGCCCATGATCTCGGCAAGCGGGGCAGTGCAACCGATCGTGATAGGGTGCTCTTGAAAGTAGGGCTTGAGCTTCTTGGCGGCAAAGTACATGCCATAGCACATCTTCTGGCAGTGGGGATAGTTCTGCTTCGAGGTTGATAATACTTTGCTCAAGTAATACACCCGCCCTGGACCAGCTGAGCTTTGCCTTATCCTGGGCGCTGAACCACGATGACAGTGCTGACCACCCGGCTGGTTGCGGCAATGTAAAGGAGCATGGGCTCTTTGTCAGTCGGAGCCGCCAGGACAGGTGGCGTGATCAACATCTTCTTCAACTGGTGAAAAGCTTCGTCCGCCTGGACGTTCCACTCGAAGTGAGTGGTTTTCTTCATGAGTTGATACAGGGGAAGAACCTTCTCCCCTAGCCGACTAATGAAGCAGTTAAGGGAAGCCAGGCACCTGGTGAACTTCTGGATGTCTCGCAACCAGGTGGGAATCTACATCCTTTCTATGGCCTTGATCTTCACCGGTTGCACTCAATGCCACGTTCGGAGACCAGGAAGCCAAGGAGCTAGCCGGCTGGTACCCCGAACACGCATTCCTCAGGGTTGAGCTTGATTTGAAAATGGTGCAAGTTGTCAAATGTTTCCTTGAGATCTTCTAGCAGGGTGTTGCGCTTCTCGGTTTTCACCACAATATCGTCTACATAAACGTGGGCATTTCTTCCGAGTTGCTCGAGGAGGCATTTCTGCATGCAATGCTGAAAAGTGGCAATGGCATTTCTTAGGCCAAATGTCATAGTCAGGTAGCAGAAAGCTCCGAATGGTGTGATGAAGGCGGTCTTTAGGCGTTTAGCTGGATCCAACTTGATCTGATGGTAGCCTGAGTAGGCATCCAAGAAACTCAACAGCTCGCATCCGACTATGGAGTCTATCACTTGATCAATCCGAGGCAAAGCAAATGGATCTTTGGGGCAAGCTTTGTTGAGGCTGGTATAATCTATACACATGTGCCACTTCTTGTTCTTCTTTAGTACAAGGACTGGGTTGGCAAGCCACTCTGGAAAGAATACTTCCATAATGAAACCGGCTGCCAGAAGTCGGGCTCTCTCTTCACCAACAATTCTTCTCTTCTCCTCCGACAGTCGGCGGAAGGGCTGTTTGACTAGTTTTGCATCTGCGCGGACATGTAGCTTGTGCTCGGCGAAATCCGTCGGAACACCCGGTCTGTCCTTGGGGGACCATGCAAAGATATCCCTATTCTCACGGAGGAAATCAACAAGCTCGCTTTCCTATTTGCTGTCCAGGTTTGCTCCTACAACGGCGAACCTCTCCGGGTGCTCCGGGTCCAGAGGTATCTTCTTTGTTTCCTTGGCCGTCTAGAAGGAGCCCTGAGCTTCCAACTCCTTGGGATCGGGCGACAGGTCCGGCTGCTTGCCGGCCATGGCCACGACCCGGTCAAGGATCTTTTTCTCAGCAGCAATCACAAGGGACTCGGCCAGCTAGCTGCTGGCTGCAGCGCAGGCAGAGGACTTTTTGTAGTCTCCGACTATGGTGATGATGCCCTTGGAGCTCGGTATCTTAATCTTGAGGTAGGCATAGTGGGGCACCGCCATGAACTTGGCCAGGGCAGGTCGGCCAAGTAAAGCATGATAAGGGCTCTCTAGATCCACTACCTCAAACCAAACTGCTTCACGGCGGAAGTGATCTTTGTCTCCGAAGAGGACATCTATCTTGATCTTGCCGATTGATGAGCATGAAAGGCTGGGTACAATGCCATGGAAGACGGTCCGACTGGGCAAGAGCTGCTTTGTCTTGATGTTCAGCTTCTCCATGGTGTCACGGTATAGGATGTTGATACTGCTTCCGCCATCGATCAGAACTCGGGAGAAACGAGCGGCCTGCCTCTTCGTTGCAAAGGTGGCATCCAACACCAAGGCGTTAGAACCCAGAGAAGGCATCACCTCTGGGTGATCAGCTCGGCTCCAGCTGATGGGTTTCTCAGACCAGTGCATGAACTCTAGAACTTTGGAGGAGGCAGCATTGACTTCTCGATGCTGCCGATGCCGGCTGCGCCTGTCGTCAGCTTGGCTTGTAAAGACTACATAGGCTGCGTGTTCTTTAGAGAACTCGTCTTGGATGGCTCCGACTGCTGGGTGGGCGGCCGGCTGCTGAGGAGCCGGAGGCGGCTGGCCAGTAGGCAGAGGAGGCAGCAGCCCTTCGCCTTTGGAGATTCGGGTGAGCCAATGGCACTTTTGGGTTATGTGGTTGGATGGCTTCGTGCCGCTGTGGAACTTGCAGGGTGCATCAAGGGTCTGCTCGTAGGAGAAAGTAGACTGCCAAGCCGGCCTGTCGCCTTTCTGACGCTTGGGTATGGGCTGCCCTTCTGGCTGCTGATCCTCAACTGTTGCCACTTGCCGGCTGGTGGAAGTCGGCATCGGGGCCTTGCGTTTGTTGTCGTTCTGATGCGGGTGCCGATTGGTGTCGCCAGTCGGCGCTTTTGGAGCTGGAGGGAGTAACTTTCCAGAGGCGTCCACCCGGAGCTCCGACTTCATTGAGGAGTTAGCAGTGGCGTACTTGTCTGCTATGATCAGCAACTCGTCGAGTGTGGCCGGCTCATCGTAGAGGAGTCGGCGCTTGAGGAGGGTGCCTTCTTGGCACCCGGTGGTGAAGTATTCTATAGCTTGCACATCGTGCACCCCTTCGCAGGAGTTGCGGAGCTCGGCCCAGCGCATCAGGTAGTCGTGGCTAGGCTCGGTCGGGCCTTGGAGGCACAGGGAAAGTTGACGTGGCTTGGGCGCCTGCTTGTACGTGCTGGTGAAGTTGCTGATGAAGACTTCTGTGAAGTACAGCCAGCTGTTGATGCTGTAAGGCTTGAGGCTGTTCAACCAGGTGCGTGTCATGCCTTGAAGCATGAGGGGGACATACTTCACGGCAACGTGCCTGTTGCCATTTGCTATGCTGACTGTAGAGGAGTAGTCTATGAGCCAGTCTTCCGGCTTCACCGAGCTGTTATACTTGGGCGTGTCTCTTGGGAGCGAGAACCCTTTGGGAAAGGGCTTGTCGCGAATGCGGGGGCCGAAACAAGGCAGGCCGACATCATATTCTTCTTCTAGCGCTAGGGATCGCGCCAGGCGGTTGATCTGATGGCGGGCATCGTTCTCGCTGATTCCTTCGCAGCGGCCCAGTCGGCCGCTGAGCATCGGGTGCTCAACAGGCGGCGGGGAGGGATATCTCTCCCTGCGGGGCGGAGGAGGAGGCGGGTTATCGCCTCGCCGCTCCACGGCTCGGGGGCGGCCTTCTGCGTCGCGCTCGATGGTGAGGCGTGTCCAACTGCGGCTAGCAGCCAGCTCCTTATCTTTTCGCTCGCGGGCGCCGCCTGTAGTCGGCGTTCAGGAGGTCGCGCCGTGCTCTCGGCGAGGGGGAGGGCTCTCGGCACGGGCGCCGGCTTCTTGCCTTTCCACGGTCGCGTCGATGAGATGTTGGACGCGTCTCGTCATGCAGCGTAGCTCGTCACCGTCCAAACCTTCCAGCTCATCTGTTGCCGCCTGAGCGGCGCGTAGGTTCTCAAGGGGCGTGGCGTAGACTGGGCGGTCGGCCCCCAGCATGCTGGCGATAGCAGCGCCGTGCTTCTTGATTGAGCCAAGCCGGCTGGGCCCACCAGTAGCCGGCGTGCCGGAGGCGGCACGGTCAACCTCGCGCTGATAAGCCTCGGTGAGGCATCTCATGGAGGCTATCTTCTTTCCATTCTCGACGAGGGCAAGGCGGTGGGCCTCCAGCGTCTCGGCATCGGCGTCAGCCGAAATGGGTGCGGACAGGTTGTGCAGCGCCGTCTGCAGAGTGTCATGGGCGTTCTCGCCGGAGGCGGCACCGTGGCTGATGATCAGCACCTCAGTGACGGTGCTGCCGCCGCTGTCGGTACAAGGAAGGGTATCATCGATGACCACTACGTTGGTGGGGAAGGTGTCAAGGGATGCCATGTCGGAGTCGACGAGTATCGGGTCGGTGGAGCCGATCGACTCCAGATCGGAGGTGGGCTCGCTGGCAATGTCGAGCTTGCCAAGGAGGTTGATGAAGCAGCTCTCGGAGCTGGTTGCACGCGCGCCTGGCGCGGGCTCGTCAGAGAGGCGGACCTCACCGAGAAGATCGGCGAGGCAGCTCGCTGTGCAGGCGGCGTCGATGCCATGCAGCACATCGGGGCAAGCGCCATCGGGCGAGCCGGGCTAGCTACGCTCGCTAGGAAGAAAGAGGGTTCCCGTCCAGAGCAGGTCTCTGGATGACGGTGCACCTGGCCCCATGGTGGGTGCCAAATGTCAGGTGGTAGGTGCGACATATGCCAAAGGATGGCTAATCATAGTGGGAGCCAGTAAGACATCGCCGATGCCTGGAAACGGGATAAGGTGAAGACATGCACGCCGGTGAATCTTACCCAGGTTTGGGACTCTCCTAGGAGATAACACCCCTAGTCCTGCTCCGCGGGGTCTTCGCATGATCACTAAATCAGTAAGTAGCTACAAGAGGCTCCTTGAGCTATTTGGCTAGGGGAAGCAGAAGGGCGGGGCTAGCTCTCCTCTTCTCTCTATGTGGTGTATGTAGTTCTAATGGATCAACCCTTTGCATGGGTGCCCTGGGGGGTTTATATAGGCCTACCCCCAGGGTACAATGGTAATCCGGCTGGGTGTTGGCCCAGACCGTTAGTGTTTATGGGCGCCGACTTCTCCGCCGGCCGCTGGGGCCCGCTGACTGGTGGGTCCCGCCGGCTGCTAGCCTCTTGGCCGACCGACCGGGCCCACCGCCTGTGGACCCTGTCGGCTGCTCATTATTGTAGCCTCGCCACTGATGACGATGGCTTTGTTGGGGAAAGCATGGCTACAGTGCCGCCGCCTGGCGGGCATTCACTGTAGCCTTACCCCGTCTTATCTACTTAATGGTGCACAAACTTCTAGGGCAAGGGCAGGCCGACTGTTGGGAGCCGGTCTCCCCCCGTGCCGACTGGTCAGGTCAGGCCGCCTTCTGGTGGCTCTCTGGCAGGAGGGGCCCGCCGCCTGCGGGCCGTACTGACAGCTTGCCGTGGGTGACATCATGGTCAACATGGCAACAGTGTCGCGCCGGGCGAGGGATGGCCGCCCGGTACGGTGCACTGTGGCCACGCTCGCTCCGAGATTCAGGGGTGGCAAGGTTCACTGCAGCCATGCCCCGTCTTGTTACCGTTATGTGGGTGCAAACTTTGAGGGTGTATGTCAGGCCGCATGCTAGGAGTCGGCCTGCTTCAGGACGGCTTGCTGAACTTGCCGCCTTCCGGTAGCCGGCCACTTGACCAGCCGGCCATGAGAAGGCTGCCCTTCATCTTGGATGCTTGAGGGGCGCAGTCGACCCATTTTTTTTGAAGAACCAGGGAGAGCGGATAAGGCTACCCGTGGTTATTTACTACGACACCAAGATTGTCACACCTGGTAATGATTGCAACCAGATGACCTTTGTCATAACATTGGCCATTGATTTGTACTCATCCTCTTTACTAGTTTTAGACATCGTAGCTTGTTTCCTTGCACTCCAAGAGATCATATTTGTTCCAAAGAACACTGCAAAGTCACCTGTGGACCGTCCATCATCTAGACAACCTGCCAGTCAGTATGAGAGAATGAACTAACAAGAGCATATGGTGATCTCGTAAGGAAAACCCCATCATAATAGTGCCACTAAAATATCTCACACTTATCTTGGTTGTGGTCCAGTGAATTGTGTTTGGAGCATGGATGAACTGACATACCATACTAACCGAATCGGATATGTTAGGCCATGTCAATGTGTAGCACCTACAATGTTGCGGTGTCTAGTTGCATCTTCAATGTCAATTTTTCCCCCTTTAACCAGAGATAGTTTCTCTGCCATGCACAATGATGTAGCACCTTGCTTACACTTCACTATGTTTACTCTAGCTAAGATTTCACTAACAGTTGGCTTAAGAAAGTTGCAGCCCCTCTGTAGCCCAATGCACCTTAATACCAAGGAAATAGTGAATCTTATCTAGATCCTTCGGTGCAAATTGTGATTGAAGTCCATGAAGCAAGGTTGCAACAGCTGATGAATCAGACCCTGTAATAATGATGTCATCCACATATACTAAGATATATTAGTATCCCCTTCCTTTTTTACAAAAAGTGAGGTGTCACACAGAGATGATGTAAATCCTAGTTCTTGAAGCCTGGAACTAAAATTGGAATACGGAGCTCTGGGTGCATGTTTGAGTGCATACAAAGGTTTATCCAATTTACAAACAAAAGTGTGGGTACTCCTTTTCTTCATAACTTGATGGTTTTCTCATGGAAACTTCCTCCTCGAGAATACCATGATGAAATGCATTCTGGGCGTTAAGTTGCTAAAGACACTAACCTTTGGAGATAGCAAGAGACAATACAAAACTTATGGTGGCAGATTTTATAACTAGACTAGAGTTGCCTTCATAATCTATCGCATATCTTCGTCTGAAGCCCTTGGCAATCACACGAGCCTTGTAACGACCAACCGTTCCATCAACTTTCTTCTTTATCTTGTACGCCCATTTACATTCAACAATATTTTGGCCCTTCAGAGGAGCAACGAGGCACCACATATGGTTTTTTCTATCAAGGCACCAAATTCTTCATCCATGGCTTACTTCCACCTAGGATCATGAGCAGCTTCCACATGTGACCTTGGTTCAGTTGGAGCCAAAGAACTTGATGCAACGTAACACACCATGTCATTGGGAAGCACATTTGGTTTTGATATACCATGTTGCAACCATGTATGGACACCAGGTGGTGCAGATGTGCCTACAGCTGCAGAAGGCCCAGTGCAGTCCGGTGTGCCTTCCACCCAAGCAGAGGCATGTCTACCTGGCGCGTCAAGATCCTCGGCATCTCGAGAGCTATATCTCGCTTATAGCGAGGTACATGCTACCCTCGCCTGAAGCTTTTATCCCTCACGTAGGTATTGGGCTGACCCGTTTCATTTTTTTATTCGCTCGTTCCTCACTCGGAAGAAAGACCCTTATTAACTGTACTATTTCGTTGGTTTTCTGCGGGTTTTCCGGGGTTTGCTTTTTTCAAATAAAACTCTTTGGACATTCTTTGTTTTTTTTGGTTTCTTTGTTTCTTTCTCGTTTTCACTGTTTTCACTCTGTTTGCATTGGTTTTCTTTGGTTTTTATTTTTCATTTACTTTGTTTCTTTGTCTTCTTTGTTTCTTTCTTGGTTTACATTTGTTTTCTTCCTTTTTCTTTAGTTTTCTTTTTTTTGATTTTCACTAATTTGCACTTTTCTGCATTAGATTCTTAATATATTTTTTCTTTGTATTAGTTCAGTTTTCTTTGTTTATTTCTCGGTTTTCTTCCTTTTCTGTGGTTTTCGTCACTTTTCTAATGTTTTTTTGTCGGTTTTCATCGGTTTTCCTTTTTTACCACATGTCGAGTTTTTTCAGTACATTGTGTACATGTTTAGCGTACATGTGAAAGATTTTTTTTCATACACATTAAACATGTTTCAAATACACAAGGTACACTTTTCTTAAATACATTTCTGAAGATATTTTTAATACATGGTACATATTGAATATTTTTAATCACAATAAAAAAATTACACACGCAAGTTACATTTTTGTATACAACAAGAACATATTTTGTATACACAATGAATATTTTCTAAATACATAATTAACATTTTTTAAACAGTTTTTTATGTCTACTTTATTCATCTAAGTAGTACTTTTTTGTATACATCAGGAACAGTTTCTTATACATGTTTAACATTTTTTAATACCTGATCAACATTTTCTTCTATTTCTATTTCTTTTTCCTTTCGGTTTTCCTTTTCTTTTCTTCGGTTTTCTTTGTTTCTTTCCGGTTTCTTTGCTTTTTTACCTTTTTCATACACTTCATACATTTTTTATACAACAAGAACATTTTTTAATGCATGTTTATCAATTTTTAAATTACATGATTATTTTGTTAAAATAATATATGTTTTGAGGTCTAATGTTTTTTCATACAGACTATACATTTTTGGTATGTCACATCCCTAGCTTCAGGCATTGCTCTAGGCTAGCTTCATGTTTGCATCATGTTTAAATTTTGCCTAAGATTGAAATGGGGATGTTCAAACCCTAGCATTAAATCAACTCAACTAGGGTGAATTAAAATCTTTTCAATAAACCCAAAAGGTTCCTAAGAAAAGTTCATGATTTCTGGTTAAGGTGGAAACCTCTGCCAAAAATGATGATTATATTCTTAGGTCATTTTTGAATTTTTGAATTAAATCTTATAGAATTTGCATTTGGGCAATTAAATGCTATATAATATTTTAAATGTCCAAATAATTCTGAACTTAAGTGGGGGCTGTTGGAAATATTACAAACAGATCCCACAATTATTTTCAGGGTTTTTGAAAATGCCTTAGCATTTTAATTAAGTTAAAACAAATGTCATAAATAGAAAACAGTAACTAAAATAGAAAACAGAGAGGGAAGAGAAACCTTACCTGGCGCCACCACCGGCCCAGCTCCCCCCCAGCCGGCCCAGCCCACCTCCTCCTCCTTTGTCCTCTACCTCCTCTGCCAGGAGGACGAACAGAGGCGAGGCGTGGCGCTCGCCGACGCTGCCTCGGCCACCTCCTGCTTTCCCCCTAGCCACCTCCTGCTTCCTCTCGTTGCCCTGGACCCCGTCCGCGACGCCACGCACCCCCCCCAGGCCTCTCACTCTCTCCCCGAGCTCCTCTCCTCCTCTGGCTCTCTCGCGCGCAGCCACCGAACACACCCGCCGCCGCCGACGAGCTCTCTCGTGGCCACCGGCCACCCCTAGCCTCTCCGACACACCCACGAGCTCCGCCTCGACCCCCTCCTTCCTCCCCACCGACCCACGGCCCTCCGGAAGCCCTGCAACGCCGCCACCATCGCCGTTCCGTCGCCGGCCACCGAAGCTCCCCTCCGTCGATTCGCCGGACCCCGTGCCTCCCCTGCCTCGCCAGCAGCACCAGAAGAACCGCGGTGAGCCCTCGACCCGATTCCCTCTCTCCCCGTGCCCCACCTCCCTCTCTAGCTAGCCCCACCACTTTGCCCGAGAATCTCTCGCCGCCGGCCATGGCGTGGCCGTGGCCACAGCCACCCCAGCTCGTATCCGAGCCCACTGACGTGCTCACCATGATCTCAGGAGTCTGTAGCACGCCCCAGCTCCTCCTGCCGTGCTCCCTAACCCCGACCCCGAGATTGCCCGAACTCCGGCAGCCGCAAAAGAGGTTGCCGCCGGCAGCTCCGGCCACCCCAGCCTCCGCCACCGCCACCGTTGGATGCGCCACTCCACCCTCTCCCCGTAGCTGCTTCCTGCGCGCCAAAAGAGCCCCTGTAGTTGGTTTCCGACGCGCACCACCGCGTCTGGCCTCGCCGGCGTCAAGCCGCCGGTGGGTCTGACCACGTTGACCACGGCGGGACCCCCCCCCCTCTCTGGGTCGATGACAGGTGGGGCCAGCCCCCCCTGTTAATTAGTTTAACTATTTTATCTTAACTACCCCCTCTGCTGACACTGACAGGTGGGCCCCCGCCATCAGGTGATTAGCTTAAGCTAATCACCACCTAATCTAACCCCAGAGCCACTGACATGTGGGCCCTAGTGCCCTAATCTTTAATTAAATTAAACTAACCCCCCTGTCTAACCTGTGTCACTGACGTGTGGCCCCCACACGTCAGGTTTGACCCGGGGCAGCCCTGTTGACTTGCTGATGCAAGCATGACGCAGTGCTGATGTCATAACTCATTTTCTGGATTTAATTAATTCTGAAATTCCAGAAAAATGCCTAAAACTTCCAAAATTCATAGAAAATTAACCGTAACTCCAAATTAAATAATTTATATATGAAAAATTATCAGAAAAATTCAAGGAATCCATCTGTACCATTTTCATGCATGTTAGAACAACTTATAGATGCTGTTTAGCACAAATCATATAAAGGGCATTTAAATAATCACATATGGAGTTTGAATTTGAATTTTATATTCAAACCAACTTCATTTAATCCGTTGCTAGTTGCATTAGCCCAACACACATTCATTTTGCCATGTCATGATCATGAATCATATTGTGCATTGCATTGATTGTGTTCCCTTCTGTGTTGCCGGTATTTGTCCCCTCTCGATAGACGTGATACCGATGATGTGATCATTGACACTGATGAAGACTCAATGTTATCTTCAGAAGTGCCAGGCAAGCAAAACCCCCTTGTTCATTCCGATACAATCCTACTCTCTCGCTCCTGCTCTCTTTTACTGCATTAGGACAACAACGATTCATCTGTTACTTGCTGCGGTAGCTGAACTCCTTTATCCTTTGCATGACCTGTCATTGCCACAGTAAATAGATGAAACCCACTAGCATGAGTAGGAGTTGTTTGAGCCCTGATGTGCCTACTCATTCATGCTTGTTTGTCATGCCTGCTACTGCTTAGAGTTGAGTCAGGTCTGATTCATCGGGGATGAATCAGAGGCGTGTGAACATGTCCTACAGTGCGTGAGCTAAGTGTGTGAACACGATTTGGTAAAGGTAGCGGTGAGAGGCCATGTAGGAGTACATGGTGGGTTGTCTCATTGCAGCCGTCCTCAGGAACTGAGTTCTGTGTTTGTGATCCATGATTCAGCTACTACCATACATTGGGCCCTGAAATATGACCCCGCTCGACTTCTTATCCACCCTTGTCCTCTGTCCAGGAGTTGCAAGTAGTTTCTGGTGTTTGTAGTATGCTGGAGGCCGTGGACAGCGCTGACCGTAGGGGTGGGCTGTGATGCGGTAGGCACGTGGCCGGGTAAACCGGGCACCCGTTTGGTGTCACGGAACCCTGTTCACATCGTTTGGGGCTGTGAGCGAAACTCCGGCCGGATCTCCTCATGGATGGAACCCGAATAGGCGATAAACCTGGACTAGAGACTTGAGTGTTTAGGTAGGTCGTGGCCTACACCCACGTCGGCTTTCGCTTGAAGTCTGCCGAGCACATGTCGTGTGCAGATGCTAAGTGGTGGAAACATGTATGAAGAAGTACACCCCTGCAGGGTTAACATCATCTATTCGAATAGCCGTGTCCGCGGAAAAGGACTTCTGGGTTGCTTATATCAGTTCATAGACAAGTGAAAGTGGATACTTTAAAATGCGCAAGATAAGCGTGAGTGCTATGGATGGCGTTCTCGTAGGGAGACGGGAGCGGATCCATAGTGGTGTATTGATATGGTGAATATGTGGACTCGTGTGCGCCACCTCAAAAGAGTCGCTTGCAGTCGTAGTTTAGGATAGCCACCGAGTCAAAGCTGGCTTGCTGCAGTTAAACCCCACCATCCCCTTTGTTGATAATGATGCATATGTAGATAGTTCTGATGTAAGTCTTGCTGGGTACATTTGTACTCACGTTTGCCTACTTTATGTTTTTGCAGAGAGACTTCAGTCTCACTAGTAGTTCCACGTGGACTTCGACGTTTAGCTTGTTACCTCAGCTACGATCTTGTGCCCTCGGCAGGATCTGATAGATAGTCAGGCTTCTCGGCCTTTTTCATTTATAGATGTCTGTACTCAGACATGATAGCTTCCGCTTGTGCTTTGACTTGTATGCTCTGATTGTTGGGTCATGAGACCCATGATTGTAATATCGCGCTCCTCGGAGCCTATTGAATAAATTACTTGAGTCGTAGAGTCATGTTGTGATGCCATGTTGTATTTGCACATATCGAGCATATTGTGTGTATGTTATTGAAATGCTTGGTATGTGTGGGATCTGACCATCTAGTTGTTTATCTTTAGTAGCCTCTCTTACGGGGAAATGTCTCCGAGTGTTTCCACCGAGCCATGGTAGCTTGCTACTGCTCCGGAACTCTTAGGCTGGCCGGCATGTGTCCTTCTTCGTTCCTGTGTCTGTCCCTTCGGGGAAATGTCACGCGGTGAATACCGGAGTCCTGTTAGCCCGCTACAGCCCGGTTCACCGGAGTCCTGCTAGCCCAGTGCTACAGCCTGGATTCACTCGCTGATGACCGACACGTTCGATGCTGGGTCATGGATGCCTGTCCCTGTAAGTCTGTGCCGCTTTGGGTTTACGACTAGCCATGTCAGCCCGGGCTCCTTATCATATGGATGCTAGCGACACTGTCATATACGTGTGCCAAAAGGCGCAAACGGTCCCGGGCAAAGGTAAGGCGACACCCGTGGAATACCGTGCGTGAGGCCGCAAAGTGATATGAGGTGTTACATGCTAGATCGATGTGGCATTGAGTCGGGGTCCTGACAGCGTTTGTATCAGAGCTTGACTGCCTGTAGGATTACCAAGCCAAACTGGTCGAAGTTGAGTCTAGAAATTTTTTTAGTTATATAAGGGAATTGATTGTGGGATGGAACGTAAGGCTCTTTTTACTCCTTATACCTCATGCCCTTCTGATCTGTGTTATCTTATCTTTCCTGCGGGGATTAAGAACTAGGCTATCTCTTCTTTCTATTAGGATCACGTGTTACTAATCAGTAGACTTATAAGATTGTTGGATTTAAGTCTCAGTTCAGTTCCTACTACTTCCGTATGTTAATTGTTGATCTCGGAACCTTGATATTGTGCTTCTGAGTGGTTATGCCACCATTTTTGTGATTGTCTCAAATCTTTTTGAGCAATTATAGCCGTTATGCTGTCCGAGTCATCCCAGGTTTCTAAATAGTCCGATGCATTTGCAAATCCCTTCCTTCTGTTTCCGATGTTCCCATGGGCCAGATTAACCACACTAATCGGTGTGTTGAGGTAATTATTGCCTCGACATATATGTTGGAATTATTATTATGACCCTAAGTGCTTAGGGGATCATCTAGTGGTCTAGCCATGATTTGTGTCCTAGTGTGAAGATTCTGGCCTTTATTCTCGGAAGCATCCCGTGATGCTACTTAGTAGTAGGTATTCTACTCCTGGGTTCTGAACCCGAGATTCACTCTACCTACTTCATGTTGATAATAATTGCTAGTGCTTTTAGGATATTAGTAACCTTTGCGATAGACCTTGAAGTCCGTGGTATCTTCTTCTTCCAAATACCATGAACTACTTATGGCAGATGTTTATTGGATCAAAAAAATCACAATTAGAGTACTCTTGAGGAGTTCTCCATTCATAAATCGTGACTCTGCCAGTTCTACCTTTCTGCATGGGTTATCCGGAAGAAATATGTTGAACTTGGTTCGACATACTAATCTATGCATCCACAACTCAGAAAGTTATATGTTCCTTTGAGTTGTTCTCTTTAGTTGTTTCCGACCCTCGCCTATCAATTGATAGTCAAGAGTATGCGTGCATTCGTTCGTCGATGCCTATTACCCTTGTGGTCCGCCAAGCCATTCTATTTCAGAATGAATAGGAGAAACAAACTCCAGAATCTCATCCATATCTAGGATTGGGTCAAAGCAATTGTATTCCGCAGATCAAATGCCAATCCAGCTTTTGGTTCTGTTCTACCTTGGAGTATTACATATTTTATATCGAGATTGTTATAGGAATTGCACACCATCCTATGAACTCTTGGTACAGTGATACTTCTTGCCATCATTAGTCATTCCTCGGTCTTCGTGTTGATGCAACCGGAATACCGACAAATGAATTGTGATGTGTGAAATCAATACGCCTAGCAACCTCGTTGCTGGGTAGTTAAAGGATAATAATTTCATTCTTAGTATGTTGGTTTTCAAATCATCCTTCTAAGATTGATCGTGCTACCTAGTCCTTATTTCGGTGCACCCTTCGATTGATGAGTTAGGATCTTGTCAAGTCCTCACTCATCTGATCATATCGTCTTGCCCTCAAAAGCAAGATTGTTTTTGAGCTTAGTAACATACCGGTGGTTCGTGACTTTCCAAATATCTTCTTGGAGGTGTTACCGGGTTGTCACCTGACCGCTATGTTGAGTTCGTGATCAAGTTGGTTTCTTGTGAACCACCTTCTCTCCAAGAATCGGTGTTAGATATCCCTGAGCTAGTTGGTTAAGCTAAACGACAACTTGGAGGGTTGGAAGATAAAAGCTTGTCTGACTTAGTTCGTTCCAAAGGGATATTCTTGTGTAGTGTGTGTTGAAGAAAGATGATATCTTCATCGATTGGTCCTTGTGATCAGTTGCTGGACCTATTGTCTTATCAATCCTTTGATTTGAGTGTGGGCTATCGTCAAATCAAATCAGTACCAACGATGCTCGTAATGTTGTCTTATTCGTGGTTGATCCCTCGAGCATACACCATTACATCTTTGGCCTGACCAATGCTATCACCGTGTTCACATGATGGTGGAAGTCCAGTGATATGGAAATTCCGATGACTTGCTGTTGAGCCCATCAGTAGCATTTTGTCTCCCCCATGAATCATGTTGAACATCAACCTAGTGTTGGAAACTTGTGTAAGCATTTCTTCGTGTTTCGTTCATGAAGCATATGTTTGAATGAAAGTAGTGATTTTCCCTAATTCATGTGCATATGATGCAAGTTGCCGCCATGAATTTGAGGAAGATTGTTTTGTTTCCCTGGAATCATTCCAAATTAGTCATGCACACGTGCGAAGTATTCTGTGGTCTGGAGACTTGCAACCTTCATTCCATATGTGTCCCGAGCACACCAAGCCACTGATTGATTTGTTCAAGGGGAAGAAGTTCCTTCATAAGAGCTAATCATATGACTTATGCAAGGACTTCGTTATCCACGGTGATGGTTCCCAACCAGAACTCGGTAGTGTTTTATTGTAGGACTACCACGTGGTCATGCTTGTCTGGGACAACGTGTTCACATGTTTGTAGCAGAACCAGCTCATGTTTTGGAGCTTGCTATCGTAGTTCATCTCCCGAGAATCCCGCAACGTCATCTCGTCGATTTGTGTTGCAAACTTTCATTTTTCTTCCTAAGACTCGATGAGCCTGGAATATCCTAACACCAACCAGAGCTGAATCTCAGGCAGATATGATGGTTGGAACATTTCCCTAAGAACTATAATATTGGTCTCTCGATAACCGGTAAGGTGGATGTCGTGGCCAACACACCCATCCGGTAGACCTATTATTCTAGTATCTTGTTTGAGGAAGTTGGCCACCCCCCCCCATAGGGATTTCGTAGGATTTACTCCCTAGTTGTGCCTTATGATTTTTTGTCTTTCCGAAGTCCGACCTTTACTTGATGTTCTAGATACCAGACCATTTCTATGAATGGGTTACACTAGCACATCAAGGAGAACATTAGAAGCGGAGTGCTAAATGTCTCTCGGTCGATCATCCAGATTTTATTTGCTTGGCCTCGCTAAGGTGAAATCTGAGAAAGTGTTATCCTCCTTCGCATCTGCATCGTCCATCGCTATTCATCATGGTAGTATGTTGTGTTGTCAGCACCCTTGACGCGGTTGTTGATAAAACCTTGATGATTGTAGAAATGCTCAAGTTCTTGAGAGCACGCACAAGCACTACGTGTTATCATCATCTCTAACTGGGATTCCTCTCAGTTTCCTCGGCAAATGCTATGACCTTTTCAAACAGTGAATTCACTCTCTTTTGTTGGGTTCTTCCCCAGTTACCAGAATCATTCCCAGCATTTGCATTTTGTTCCTAGCTTGCACCGCCAATGTGCCATTCTACCATGGGTCTCTTCCATTTCCGGTGATAAGCAAAATCATCCATTACGTTGTCTTCAACAAGGTAATCCACATCATCCAAGTCCGAGTATGCCATTCTACCGACCCCCTCCAAACGATCGCTCGAGAATTGCCTTAGGCTGGTTTAAAGAGTTTCAATGATCTCTGAATCAAAAGTAATTCTTTTTGCCACTTAAGGGGATATCTCCACGAGTCACCTTCCCTAAGGTGTATCGTTATGGTATCATGGCAACTCAACTCCTCGCTATGTTGACAATCGTTTACCACCTTCTTAGGTATGAAATTATTGTCTACCTAGTGAACCTTCGTCATCCATTTCTTTCCACCCCTCTTGATGTGTATCTCGTGTCTCAACCCGAGAGATGGTCCTATATCTCATTCCGTGAGTTGTTCGACCTTCGAGAAGAACCATTCTTTTAGGATCTTTCCTTTCCTCTCGTTGTCATGATAGTTGGAGTTCTCAGAGCAAGACATCAAGACAATGATGGTGAATGAATCAACGTTCAACTGAAGTGCACCCTGGATCGTGAAGATTGTACTAGTTGCGTTTCCCCTTCACCTTACCCTACCCTTGAATCTCGGGTCGAGATTCTTGTTTAGTGGGGGTGAGTTGTCACATCCCTAGCTTCAGGCATTGCTCTAGGCTAGCTTCATGTTTGCATCATGTTTAAATTTTACCTAAGATTGAAATGGGGATGTTCAAACCCTAGCATTAAATCAACTCAACTAGGGTGAATTAAAATCTTTTCAATAAACCCAAAAGGTTCCTAAGAAAAGTTCATGATTTCTGGTTAAGGTGGAAACCTCTGCCAAAAATGATGATTATATTCTTAGGTCATTTTTGGATTTTTGAATTAAATCTTATAGAATTTGCATTTGGGCAATTAAATGCTATATAATATTTTAAATGTCCAAATAATTCTGAACTTAAGTGGGGGCTGTTGGAAATATTACAAACAGATCCCACAATTATTTTCAGGGTTTTTGAAAATGCCTTAGCATTTTAATTAAGTTAAAACAAATGTCATAAATAGAAAACAGTAACTAAAATAGAAAACAGAGAGGGAAGAGAAACCTTACCTGGCGCCACCACCGGCCCAGCTCCCCCCCAGCCGGCCCAGCCCACCTCCTCCTCCTTTGTCCTCTACCTCCTCTGCCAGGAGGACGAACAGAGGCGAGGCGTGGCGCTCGCCGACGCTGCCTCGGCCACCTCCTGCTTTCCCCCTAGCCACCTCCTGCTTCCTCTCGTTTCCCTGGACCCCGTCCGCGACGCCACGCACCCCCCCAGGCCTCTCACTCTCTCCCCGAGCTCCTCTCCTCCTCTGGCTCTCTCGCGCGCAGCCACCGAACACACCCGCCGCCGCCGACGAGCTCTCTCGTGGCCACCGGCCACCCCTAGCCTCTCCGACACACCCACGAGCTCCGCCTCGACCCCCTCCTTCCTCCCCACCGACCCACGGCCCTCCGGAAGCCCTGCAACGCCGCCACCATCGCCGTTCCGTCGCCGGCCACCGAAGCTCCCCTCCGTCGATTCGCCGGACCCCGTGCCTCCCCTGCCTCGCCAGCAGCACCAGAAGAACCGCGGTGAGCCCTCGACCCGATTCCCTCTCTCCCCGTGCCCCACCTCCCTCTCTAGCTAGCCCCACCACTTTGCCCGAGAATCTCTCGCCGCCGGCCATGGCGTGGCCGTGGCCACAGCCACCCCAGCTCGTATCCGAGCCCACTGACGTGCTCACCATGATCTCAGGAGTCTGTAGCACGCCCCAGCTCCTCCTGCCGTGCTCCCTAACCCCGACCCCGAGATTGCCCGAACTCCGGCAGCCGCAAAAGAGGTTGCCGCCGGCAGCTCCGGCCACCCCAGCCTCCGCCACCGCCACCGTTGGATGCGCCACTCCACCCTCTCCCCGTAGCTGCTTCCTGCGCGCCAAAAGAGCCCCTGTAGTTGGTTTCCGACGCGCACCACCGCGTCTGGCCTCGCCGGCGTCAAGCCGCCGGTGGGTCTGACCACGTTGACCACGGCGGGACCCCCCCCCCTCTCTGGGTCGATGACAGGTGGGGCCAGCCCCCCCTGTTAATTAGTTTAACTATTTTATCTTAACTACCCCCTCTGCTGACACTGACAGGTGGGCCCCCGCCATCAGGTGATTAGCTTAAGCTAATCACCACCTAATCTAACCCCAGAGCCACTGACATGTGGGCCCTAGTGCCCTAATCTTTAATTAAATTAAACTAACCCCCCTGTCTAACCTGTGTCACTGACGTGTGGCCCCCACACGTCAGGTTTGACCCGGGGCAGCCCTGTTGACTTGCTGATGCAAGCATGACGCAGTGCTGATGTCATAACTCATTTTCTGGATTTAATTAATTCTGAAATTCCAGAAAAATGCCTAAAACTTCCAAAATTCATAGAAAATTAACCGTAACTCCAAATTAAATAATTTATATATGAAAAATTATCAGAAAAATTCAAGGAATCCATCTGTACCATTTTCATGCATGTTAGAACAACTTATAGATGCTGTTTAGCACAAATCATATAAAGGGCATTTAAATAATCACATATGGAGTTTGAATTTGAATTTTATATTCAAACCAACTTCATTTAATCCGTTGCTAGTTGCATTAGCCCAACACACATTCATTTTGCCATGTCATGATCATGAATCATATTGTGCATTGCATTGATTGTGTTCCCTTCTGTGTTGCCGGTATTTGTCCCCTCTCGATAGACGTGATACCGATGATGTGATCATTGACACTGATGAAGACTCAATGTTATCTTCAGAAGTGCCAGGCAAGCAAAACCCCCTTGTTCATTCCGATACAATCCTACTCTCTCGCTCCTGCTCTCTTTTACTGCATTAGGACAACAACGATTCATCTGTTACTTGCTGCGGTAGCTGAACTCCTTTATCCTTTGCATGACCTGTCATTGCCACAGTAAATAGATGAAACCCACTAGCATGAGTAGGAGTTGTTTGAGCCCTGATGTGCCTACTCATTCATGCTTGTTTGTCATGCCTGCTACTGCTTAGAGTTGAGTCAGGTCTGATTCATCGGGGATGAATCAGAGGCGTGTGAACATGTCCTACAGTGCGTGAGCTAAGTGTGTGAACACGATTTGGTAAAGGTAGCGGTGAGAGGCCATGTAGGAGTACATGGTGGGTTGTCTCATTGCAGCCGTCCTCAGGAACTGAGTTCTGTGTTTGTGATCCATGATTCAGCTACTACCATACATTGGGCCCTGAAATATGACCCCGCTCGACTTCTTATCCACCCTTGTCCTCTGTCCAGGAGTTGCAAGTAGTTTCTGGTGTTTGTAGTATGCTGGAGGCCGTGGACAGCGCTGACCGTAGGGGTGGGCTGTGATGCGGTAGGCACGTGGCCGGGTAAACCGGGCACCCGTTTGGTGTCACGGAACCCTGTTCACATCGTTTGGGGCTGTGAGCGAAACTCCGGCCGGATCTCCTCATGGATGGAACCCGAATAGGCGATAAACCTGGACTAGAGACTTGAGTGTTTAGGTAGGTCGTGGCCTACACCCACGTCGGCTTTCGCTTGAAGTCTGCCGAGCACATGTCGTGTGCAGATGCTAAGTGGTGGAAACATGTATGAAGAAGTACACCCCTGCAGGGTTAACATCATCTATTCGAATAGCCGTGTCCGCGGAAAAGGACTTCTGGGTTGCTTATATCAGTTCATAGACAAGTGAAAGTGGATACTTTAAAATGCGCAAGATAAGCGTGAGTGCTATGGATGGCGTTCTCGTAGGGAGACGGGAGCGGATCCATAGTGGTGTATTGATATGGTGAATATGTGGACTCGTGTGCGCCACCTCAAAAGAGTCGCTTGCAGTCGTAGTTTAGGATAGCCACCGAGTCAAAGCTGGCTTGCTGCAGTTAAACCCCACCATCCCCTTTGTTGATAATGATGCATATGTAGATAGTTCTGATGTAAGTCTTGCTGGGTACATTTGTACTCACGTTTGCCTACTTTATGTTTTTGCAGAGAGACTTCAGTCTCACTAGTAGTTCCACGTGGACTTCGACGTTTAGCTTGTTACCTCAGCTACGATCTTGTGCCCTCGGCAGGATCTGATAGATAGTCAGGCTTCTCGGCCTTTTTCATTTATAGATGTCTGTACTCAGACATGATAGCTTCCGCTTGTGCTTTGACTTGTATGCTCTGATTGTTGGGTCATGAGACCCATGATTGTAATATCGCGCTCCTCGGAGCCTATTGAATAAATTACTTGAGTCGTAGAGTCATGTTGTGATGCCATGTTGTATTTGCACATATCGAGCATATTGTGTGTATGTTATTGAAATGCTTGGTATGTGTGGGATCTGACCATCTAGTTGTTTATCTTTAGTAGCCTCTCTTACGGGGAAATGTCTCCGAGTGTTTCCACCGAGCCATGGTAGCTTGTTACTGCTCCGGAACTCTTAGGCTGGCCGGCATGTGTCCTTCTTCGTTCCTGTGTCTGTCCCTTCGGGGAAATGTCACGCGGTGAATACCGGAGTCCTGTTAGCCCGCTACAGCCCGGTTCACCGGAGTCCTGCTAGCCCAGTGCTACAGCCTGGATTCACTCGCTGATGACCGACACGTTCGATGCTGGGTCATGGATGCCTGTCCCTGTAAGTCTGTGCCGCTTTGGGTTTACGACTAGCCATGTCAGCCCGGGCTCCTTATCATATGGATGCTAGCGACACTGTCATATACGTGTGCCAAAAGGCGCAAACGGTCCCGGGCAAAGGTAAGGCGACACCCGTGGAATACCGTGCGTGAGGCCGCAAAGTGATATGAGGTGTTACATGCTAGATCGATGTGGCATTGAGTCGGGGTCCTGACATGGTATACAGTAGGAACTTTTCTATTATACTCGTTTAATATTTTCCAGATACTCGTATATAATTAACATTTTTCAGATATATGCTTTGATATCTGCTATTTTTCATATAGATTGTACATTTTTCGTATACATAAGAAACATATTTATTATACACGTTTAACATTTTATGAACACATGATTAACACTATTTCAGATATATGTTTTGATGTCTTCTTTTTTCGTACAGATTTTACATTTTCATATACATAAGAAACTTCTTTATTATACATGTTTAATATTTTTGAAAATGATGTGCATGTTTCTAAATAGATGTTTTGAAAAGAAAATCATATACATGGCAAATATTTTTTAATACCTATTGAACATTTGTTTTAATGCCATACAACATTTTTTGAACTACGCTAACATTTTATACATTATATAAACATTTTTCAAATATGTCATTAACATATTCTTTTGAAACATGTGAACATTTTTTAAATGTCACATACAGTACATTCTTCTATGCGAGAAGGATAAAATCTATTATAAAGATTCACACAAGTAAAAAACACTTCAAACATAATAAAAATTACATCAAGGTCCATGGACCACCGAACGACTATTGTCGCCGCAAGAATGAGCCGCTGATGCGCCGTTGTTGCCCTCCCATATCGGAGCCGCCCTGACCTTACTGATGACAGCCGGGAAGTCTTCGTGCACGTGCCCTTAAGGACCAGCGCCCTGAAGCCGTAGTCGTCGCCGTTTATTCCTTGAATCGATCTGAAGAACCTGACACGAAATCTCGCTGTTGTGTACGCACGGCGAGAAACCCTAAATTCATCGCCCCAAAGAGCTTGCAGGAATCTACGCCGGAGCTCCGTCTAATCCATCCCAACGAACGAACTTGAGGAGGATCGGAGCCCGGAAGACTGACTCAAAAAAGGTGTGCCCTCGTCCGACCAAACGTCGCCCATGCGAGGACTAAAACCCTACCTATCTACTAGCGGGAGTCGAGACACCAGGATTCTCCTTCCCGCCACCGGCCACTGGAGCGGTAGGCGGAGGGGAGGCGAATCGACAGGCTCGCCGGTGGAGATCGAGAGGAGGAAGGCTTTCCCAAGTTGCCTTGCGAGAGAGGAAAGAAAAGCCACATGTAGTACATTTAATGGTATGAAACATTTTTTCTGAATTATGCGAACATTTTCTTACATTGTGTAAACATATTTTAAACTAGCTTGTGACATGTTTTTTCTTTTTTTAATACACATTGTACATTTTTCATATACACGTGGAAAGATTTTTGATACACATTACTCTTTTTTCAAATACATTTTTGAACAGCTTTCGACATAGATAAATGAACATTTCCTTAAGACATATTTGAATACACTATGTGCATTTTTTGATTGCTAATATATTAATATACTATGAACAATTTTCTACCTAACATAATAGTTGATAAATTATAAGTGCTACAAATAAATATTTTAAATACACAATGAACATTTTTCTATTGAACAATGAACTTTGTCGTAACACTTGGTGAACATTTTTTTCAAATAGATAACTAACATTTTCTTATGAGATTTTTAAAATAAACAATGAGCAGTTTTTACAATGCCAATACAATTTCTTAATACTTGGTGAATATGTTTTGAGAGAAAAGAAGAAAAAGAGCGAACGGGGGGAACTCGAAGCTATCCTACGGGCCCAATACACGTTCGCTGTGACGAGGCGAGGAGAAACCTGTTCGCCAATAAAAAAAAGAGTTAATTACAGTTTTAATACACAAACTTGCAGCGGGGGTACAATTTCATACAAGAACTTGCAAAACGACTCAAATTAGCCCCTAAATTTGCTCTGCGAGAACAAATTGATACAATTTAGTCTGAAACTTGCCATATTGGACAGGAGGCACGCATCGGCCAGACGGACAGTCCGATATTATGAAGAAATGCCCCCAAGTATAGCAATAAATGAACCCGTGGTCCTCAGAGAGAGCTGGTAGTAGAAAACTTAAAAGCGACCCTGAGGTTATGCAAAATATTACATTTGCACTGTGAACCCAGTACAAACCCTTTGTCTGTTTGGGTTTTCGCCTGCCTGTTCGTTTCTCATCGGCCGCTTAGGTTGTTCGTTTCTCGTCAGCGACGAGTGACGGTGCTGCCTGGTTGGTCGTCACCAACGAGATCGTCGCTTGATGGAGCCACATCCCCGGGGCATTGGCGAGTTTCCTCCGGATTATGGTATGCACACTCGTGCTATGTTGGATGGTCCCCTATTTCGGACCTCTTATGACTACGGTTTTGATCATGTTTGAACAGAGGTATTCGTTCTTGATCGGCCCACTTAAACTAAAAACAGAAAATTAAAGACAAAAACTAAAAATTAACTTTAACAAAAACTCTAAACACAAAGATTAGGAATACTAAACTCCTCCCTGACAACGGCACTAGAAAAACGACTTGATATCTCCTTTTTATTGATCAGGTATTGGAACAGAAAAAAGTATCCCGCACATATTTCCCTCGAGGTGACCCTGGTTTATCGAACCCACGAGAGGAAGATTCCCTCGAAGCGATGGTCTCTAGAAAGCTTTCGTCAAAGTGTCAAATCCTGCTTTTGACCGGATCAACAAGCAAATAATAATTTAAACACTTATAATAAAAAGAGGTATGGGTATGAGGTCTTATGCTTACAACCTTGTATTTGTGATGGGATCAAATATGATATTAGTTTCTGGGCTGCACCCGTCGACATGTGCTTGCCACGGATCAACGCGGAAATACCTTCGGTCAAACACGATGAAAACCCTAGCCATAAGAGGGCCGAAATAGGGGACCATCCAACATAGCAGAAGAAGTGTGCATACCATAATCCGGTGGTAACTCGCCAATGCCCCAGGGACGTGGGTCCATCAAGTGATGATCCCGTCGACGGCGACCAACCAGGTAGCACCGTCGCTTGTCACGGACGAGAAACGAACAGCCGAAGCGGCCGATGAGAAACTAATAGGCAGGCGAACACGAACAGACGAAGGGGTTTGTGTTGGGCTTCTTTTTTTTAGAGAAAAGGCGAGAGCCCGACTTTATAGATAAAGCCACCAGGCAGAGTAAATGACCAACAGCCAGCACCCAACAAAGTATCACACGAGGAAGATAAAATATCATTACAAGGCCAGCGGCCTCACATGGCACGCAGGCCAGCCTAAACCAGACACCAAAAGAACATTCAGGAAGCCGTCCTCAAAGAAAGCCGAAGAAGCCCAGACGCCGTAGATTTCATCTTGGATAGCATGGCGTCGAAGGCCTGGAGGTCCCCTTCTTTAGTCAATAATCTCCACTGCTGCAAGAAACCATTGGCTTTAAATAAGCAATTGACAGGATTAGCCGGAAAAATACGTTCAATCGAGAACTTATTCCTAGTAGTCCACGACGACCAACCAATCGCATCCCATCCAACTAAGAATACTCTTTTAGAATGGCCATAGAGCAGATTGACACAATGCCTCAGGTCTTCAAAGGAGGAAGGGGACCAATTTACATGTAACCAAAGTCTGATGCAACACCACATAAGTTTAGCTAGAGAGCAGTGAAAGAAAATATGTTCGGTGTTCTCCAGTGCCCCACATAGCACACACCTGTCGGACCCCGGCCCGTTTCTTTTCTTAATCTGATCGGCCGCCGGAAGCTTACCCCGGACAGCTTGCCAGAGAAAAATCTTGATCTTAGGAGGAATTCGAGCCGACCAGATATGCTTGAACTTGACCGGGCGCCCCCCAGGAATAAGTTTGGAGTAAGCAGATTTAACCGAAAAGCGCCCCGAAGAGGAGAGGGGCCACACCACGGCATCCTCTTCCTCCGAGAGCAGGGGGAAGCAAGCAGTAAGGCGCTGCCAATCTTCCAACTCTTCAGGAGAAAGAGAACGACGAAAATCCAGAACCCAACCTCTAGCCGAGAGTTCAGAGATAGAAACCTCAGTATCATCGCAATATGAAAATAGAACCGGAAAAGCAACGGCCAGCGTGGAGTCCCCGACCCACCAATCAAGCCAGAACCGAGTAGACTTACCGTTCCTAACTACAAATTTAACAAGGGACCGAAAGATCGGCCGGACTTTAACCAGTTGATGCCAAAATTGCGACCCACCCGCAGCCGGCGCGAACATAGGACTCGAGGAAGGGAAATACTTAGCTTTTAGAATAGAAAGCCAGGGTGGCAGTTCCTCAAGAGTCATAATCTTCCACCACCATTTGATCATAAGACAATTATTCATCACTCGCGTATTAATAATGCCCAGACCCCCTTTGGCCTTGGGGCGACATATGATGTCCCATCTGACCATCCTGTACTTACGTTTATTGTCCGCTGCGTTCCAATAGAAAGCACCCCTATGCTTGTCAAAACCATTATGAACCTCACTAGAGAGAAGATAGAATCCCATTAAGAACATAGGTAACGAAGACAGACAGGAGTTAGTAAGGGCGACCTTGCCCGCTTGCGTATTGTATCGCCCACGCCAAGGGAGAACTCTGTTGCCAACTTTGGTAACCACCGGTGCGAAGTCTTTAGGCAGAAGTTTAAGCGGGGAAATGGGAAGGCCCAGATATTTGAGAGGATAGGATCCCAAAGAACAGTTCAGAAGATGGGCCACCCGCTGCGCCTCTTCACCCGAGACCCCAGTCACTACAACCTCACTCTTAGAGAAATTGATTTTAAGACCTAAGAGCATAACCTCAGGTTTGTGTTGGGCTTCCAGTCAAACGTAATATTTTGCATAACCTCAGGGGTCGTTTTAAAGTTTTCTACTACCAACTCTCTCTGAGAACCGCGGTTTCGCCTAGTGCTATACTTGGGAGCGTTTCTGCATAATATCAGACTTACCGGCGCGTGCCTCCTGTCTGACGTGGCAGGTTTCAGACTAAATTGCATCAATTTGTTCTCGCAGAGCAAGTTTAGGGGTTAATTTGAGTCGTTTTGCAAGTTCTTGTATGGAATTGTACCCCCATTGTACCCCCGCTGCAAGTTTGTGTGCTAAAACTGTAATTAACTCTAAAAAAAAAGCGGTGAGCTGTCCGCGCGCGTGACCCACATAAACGCGACGCGCACGCCACGCGTTACCTTGTCCGGATCGGACATAGAGACATCGCCGTCCTCCTAGCTGCCTATATATAGTACACCTTACATCCTCACGTACTCCGCTCGTCTAGACATCGATCCCCCGTCGAGAATCCGAAGCCAGCTCAAGCCGACGCGCGTTTCTCGCCGGCCGGCCGACCCAGCTCGCGCGCACAGCAACGTTCTGAGCTCATGTCGACGGTAGTAGGCGCACTTTCCGAGCCCACGTCGACGCCCACCCGCAAGCGCCCGGCGGCGGAGCGCGTCGGCAGCGGCAACGGCGGCAAGAAGGCTCGATACTCGTTCGGGAGCATCCGCGACTACAAGACGCTGGAGGTGCTCGGGGAAGGCGCCTTCGGCCAGGTCTTGAAGGCGCGCGACCGCCGCACGGGCAAGAAGGTGGCGGTGAAGTGGATCCGCGCGCCCGACATGCCGGCCGTGATCCGCGAGGCCGGCTGCCACGCCGCGTGCCGCGGCCACCCGTCCATCGTCGACATCCTGGACGTGGCGACGGACGCCGACACGGGGGACTTGTTCCTCGTCATGGAGCTCGTCGCCGGCGGCCTCGCGCTCCGGGAGCACCTCTACAAGCCTCTCTCGGAGGACGTGGTCCGCCGGATGATGCGTCAGCTCCTGGACGCGGCCGAGAGGATACACGGGGCCGGCGTCGTCCATCGGGACATCAAGCCCGAGAACGTCCTCGTCACCATGTTCGGCGAGCTGAAGATGGGCGACTTCGGGTCGGCGACGCGGCGGAAGCCGCCCCGGGTGCCGTACGAGGAGTGCCGCGTGGGCACGCTGATCTACACGTCGCCGGAGCAGCTGGAGGGAAACCGGTGCTACGGGCAGGCCGTGGACATGTGGGCGCTCGGGTGCATCATGGCGGAGCTCCTGGCCGGTGGGACCCTGTTCGTGGGAGACACGGAGGAGGGCATGGTCGCCGAGATGTCCAAGCTACGAGATCAGATCGCCTCCACGGGGAAGATGGACTTGGAGTGGTCCCCGGATCTTTCGGAAGCCGGGCACGACCTCCTGACTGGCCTGCTTGCCTTCAACCCCGACGAGCGGCTCACGGCGGTGGAAGCGCTTCACCATCGGTGGTTCAACAACAACGAGGCCTCTGCTTAATTATCCTTCGATAATAGACCAACTGTTCATTGCATTGCTCTGTACTGTAGTGTCCCAGAGTTATTAGCTTAATAATCCTTCAACGCTTCTGCAGATTTGTTTTGGGAAAAAGGTTTGGACTGAACCTTATTTTCACACTCCCCGGGATAGGTTTAAGCGTGTACTATACTACTCCCTCCGTTCCCAAATAATTGTCTTTCTAGCCATCTCAAATGAACTACAACATACAGATGTATGTAGACATGTTTTAGAGTATAGATTCACTCATTTTGCTCCGTATGTAGTCACTTGTTGAAATCTCTAAAAAGACAATTATTTAAGAACGGAGGGAGTACTATGTACTAAGCGTGTGTGCACGAACTATGGGTGCTGTTATGCGCATCCTTTTTGGTCACAACAGTGTTCTTAATCATAATTAGAGACAAAATCTTTGAAATGCACGATGGACTTTGCTACTTATGCAAATATGCTGCAATGTACTTCCTCTGTCCGGAATTACTTGTCGTGGAAATGAATAAATATAAAAGTATTTAGAACTAAAATACGTTTAGATACATCCATTTCTTTGACAGGTATTTTTGGGCGGATGAAGTACTTATATATTCTCTTCCATTTATAATTTATTCCTTCAATTGTTGGTTTTTCTGTAATCAGAGAACTGCATGGTAGTGATAATTTTTTTCTTGGCAATATTCGAGTCATCAGCGACTCAACTGCTATGTCCAAGTCACCTCGTGGCGGTTAACAGTAATTGAGTCCTTCAAGACTGGCATGTCAAAAATACTCCCTCTGTTCGGAATTGTCATAGAAATAGTGTCACTACGGAAGCGCGTGCGCTGCTACTGAACAGAACGACATAAACAAGTCAGTTGTATCCGATTAGTAGTAAGTATATATAACAAACAATGCAAGTAGAACACCATGAAGAATGAAACTCAATCAAGCAGCCAACAATGCACCTGCATAAGCGCGAAACCATTGCACACATAATATTTACAGAAAAGTTCTTCGTTTAATTGCAAAAGAATCAATATACTTATAATGTTAAATCAAGATTTACTAATAAGACAAAAAGAAACCATTGAACGGAATTGTTGACAAATATGTGGTGTCGAGATTGTCGCACCTAGTAATGATTGCAACCAGATGATCTTTGTCATAACATTGGCCATTGATTTGTACTCATCCTCTTTACTAGTTTTAGACATCGTAGCTTGTTTCCTTGCAGTCCAAGAGATCATATTTGCTCCAAAGAACACAACAAAGCCACCTGTGGACCGTCCATCATCTAGACAACTTGCCAGTCAGTATCAGAGAATGAGCTAACAAGAGCAGATGGTGATCTCGTAAAGGACAACCCCATCATAATAGTGCCACTCAAATATCTCACACTTATCTTGGTTGTGGTCCAATGAATTGTGTTTGGAGCATGGATGAACTGACATACCATACTAACTGAATCAGATATGTTAGGCCATGTCAATGTGCAACACCTATAATGTTGCGGTGTCTGGTTGCATCTTCAGTGTAAAGTTTTCCCCCTTTAACCAGAGATAGTTTCTCTGCCGTGGACAATGATGTAGCACCTTGCTTACACTTCACTATGTTTACTCTAGCTAAGATTTCACTGACACTTGGCTTAAGAAAGTTGCAGCCCCTCTATAGCCCTATGTACCTCAATACCTAGGAAATAGTGAAGCTCATCTAGATACTTCGGTGCAAATTGTGATTGAAGTCCATGAAGCAATGTTGCAACAACTGATGAATCAGACCTTGTAATAATGATGTCATCCACATATACTAAGATATATTAGTATCCCCTTTCTTTTTTACAAAAAGTGAGGTTTCACACAGAGATGATGTAAATCCTAGTTCTTGAAGCCTGGAACTGAAATTGGAATACGGAGCTCTGGGTGCATGTTTGAGTGCATACAAAGCTTTATCCAATTTACAAACAAAAGTGTGGGTACTCCTTTTCTTCATAACTTGGTGGTTTTCTCATGGAAACTTCCACCATGATGAAATGCATTCTGGACGTTAAGTTGTTGAAGACACTAACCTTTGGAGATAGCAAGAGACAATACAAAACTTACGGTGGCAGATTTTATAACTAGACTGGAGTTGCCTTCATAATCTATCGCATATCTTTGTCTGAAGCCCTTGGCAACCAAACGAGCCTTGTAACGACCAACCATTCCACCAACTTTCTTCTTTATCTTGTACGCCCATTTACAATCAACAATATTTTGGCCCTTCACAGGAGCAACGAGGCGCCACATATATGGTTTTTTCTATCAAGGCACCAAATTCTTCATCCATGGCTTACTTCCACCTAGGATCATGAGCGGCTTCCACATGTGACCTTGGTTCAGCTGGAGCCAAAGAACTTGATGCAATGTAACACACCATGTCATTGGGAAGCACCTTTGGTTTTGATATACCATGTTGCAACCGTGTGTGGACACCAGGTAGTGCAGATGTGCCTACAGCTGCAGAAGGCCTAGTGCAGTCCGGTGTGCCTTCCACCCAAGCAGAGGCATGTCTGCCTGGCGCGTCGAGATCCTCGGCATCACGAGAGCTATATCTCGCTTATAGTGAGATACATGCTACCCTCGCCTGAAGCTTTTATCCCTCACGTAGGTATTGGGCCAGCCCGTTTCATTTTTTTTATTCGCTCGCTCCTCACTCGGAAAAAAAAACGGTGAGCTGTCCGTGCGCGTGACCCACATAAACCGTACACCTTACATCCTCCTCACGTACTCCGCTCGTCTAGACATCGATCCCCCGTCGAGAATCCGAAGCCAGCTCCAGCCTACGCGCGTTTCTCGCCGGCTGGCCGACCCAGCTCGCGCGCACAGCAACGTTCTGAGCTCATGTCGACGGCAGTAGGCGCACGTTATGAGCCCACGTCGACGCCCAACCGCAAGCGCCCGGCGGCGGAGCGCGTCGGCAGCGGCAACGGCGGCAAGAAGGCTCGATACTCGTTCGGAAGCATCCGCGACTACAAGACGCTGGAGGTGCTCGGGGAAGGCGCCTACGGGCAGGTCTTGAAGGCGCGCGACCGCCGCACGGGCAGGAAGGTGGCGGTGAAGTGGATCCACGCGCCCGACCTGCCCGCCGTGATCCGCGAGGCCGGCTGCCACGCGGCCTGCCGCGGCCACCCGTCCATCGTCGACATCCTGGACGTGGCGACCGACACCGACACGGGGGACCTGTTCCTCGTCATGGAGCTCGTCGCCGGCGGCCTCACCCTCCGGGAGCACCTCTACAAGCCTCTCTCGGAGGACGTGGTCCGCCGGATGATGCGTCAGCTCCTGGACGCGGCCGAGAGGATACACGAAGCCGGCGTCGTGCATCGGGACATCAAGCCCGAGAACGTGCTCGTCATCATGTTCGGCGAGCTGAAGATGGGCGACTTCGGGTCGGCGACGCGCCGGAAGCCGCCCCGGGTGCCGTACGAGGAGTGCCGCGTGGGCACGCTGATCTACACCTCGCCGGAGCAGCTGGAGGGGAACCGGTGCTACGGGCAGGCCGTGGACATGTGGGCGCTCGGGTGCATCATGGCGGAGATCCTGGCCGGCGGGACCCTGTTCGTGGGAGACACGGAGGAGGGCATGGTCGCCGAGATGTCCAAGCTACGAGATCAGATCGCCTCTACGGGGAAGATGGACTTGGAGTGGTTCCCGGATCTTTCGGAAGCCGGGCACGACCTCCTGACCGGCCTGCTTGCATTCAACCCCGACGAGCGGCTCACGGCGGTGGAAGCGCTTCACCATCCGTGGTTCAACAACAAGGAGGCCTCTGCTTAATTATCCTTCAATAGACGAACTGTTCATTGCATTGCTCTGTAGTGTCCCAGAGTTAGCTTTCAATGGTTTGTTTTGGGGAAAAAATTTGGACTGAACCTTATTTTCACACTCCCCAGGAGAAATTTAAGCGTGTACTCCCTCCGTTCCAAAATAGATGACCCAACTTTGTACTAGTTAGTACAAAGTTGGGTCATCTATTTTGGAACGGAGGGAGTATGTATCAAGCGTGTGTGCACGAACTTATGTTGAGATATAATCTATGTGTGCTGTCCTGGGCATCCTTTTTAGTTACAGCAGTTCTTAATCCTAATTTGAGACAAAATTTTGAAATACACGATGGGACTTGCTACTTATGCAAATATGCTGTAATGTACAGAACGTACTAGTCCCTCCGTTCCGATATACTCGTTGCGATTTTAGTTCAAATTTGAACTAAAACCATGACGAGTAAATCGGTTCCGGGAGTATATATTATGTCGACTTGTTTGTGGGCATACAAAGTAATCCAAGTGCAGATCCAGTGAAGGGCAAGCAAGTGGTCGATGCAGTGGTGCAGATCGAGCGGTCGTTCGGATATGAGCCGGCGCGTTTAGACGGTTTCAGCGTTCCCGGTTTTGGGAACCTTCTGGAAGCTCCAAGCCGGTTTTCTACGGTTTTGGGAAACTTCTAAAAGCTTCCTGTACCGGATTTTTTTCTATTCTGTTTCTCTTTTCTTTTTACTTCTTTTGCAATTTCTTTTTTCCATTTTCTCTTTGTTTTTGTTATTTTTTCGTTTTATGTTTCTTTTTTCTTTTCTTTTCATTTTTTTCTCAAATTTATTTTTCTTTTTCCAAAAATGTTCTCATTTTAAAAATATTGTTCATTTTCGTATAAAATGTTTCTGTTTCCAATTTTACTTCAAAGATTCCAAACGAAAACAAAATTCCAAAATTTGTTCGCATCGTTTCAGAAAATGTTCGGTAATTCAAAAAATGTTCACCTTTTTAAATTTTGTTCACAAACCGAAAAATATTTGTTTTCACAAAAGTTTCTGTTTAAAAGAAATGTTCGCATGCTTAAATTTTGTTCACAAATTCAAAAATGTTTGAGAATTTTTAAAAAATGTTCCTGATTCAAACAAATTTCAGTAATGCAAGGGTATTCTGGATCTTCAAAAATTGTTTCCATTTAAAAAATTTGTTTTCAAATTCAAAAAAAGAGTGTTTTAGAAAATTGTTCACATACTAAAAAAATGTTCATGTTTAAAAATTTGTTCACAAATTCTAAAGATGTCCGCATGTTTAGTTTTTGTTCCCAAATTCAATTTTTTGGGCAAATTAAAAAATGGTCATGTTTCCAAAATTGTTCACATATTCAAAAAGTGCTATATTCTTCAAAATCTGTTCACAAATTAAAAAATGTTCACATTTCAAATTTTGTTCACAAATTCCAAAAAAAATGGGAATTCCAAAAAATTGTTCCTGTTTCCAATTTTTTCGCAAATTCACAAATGTAATGGTATTTCAACAATTCTTTCCATTTTGCAAATTTGTTTGCAAATTCAAAAACTATTTTGTTTTCAAAATTTGTTCACATATTCAAAAAAGTCACGTTTATTTATTTCACAAATTCAGAAAATGTATGCTTTTTATATTATTTTTCACAAATTCAGGAATATTTGTGGATTTTCAAAAACATTCCTGTTTTCCAAAATTGTTCACGTATTCGAAAAAATGCTACACTTTTAGGAAATAATTTTTTTTTAATGTTCATGCTTGAAATTTTAAAACCAGCTTTAATGTGCCTCTGATTATAGTTTACATATTCCGGTCTGCCAATGTACACAGTAAATCTCAGTTATTACAGTGGCTATGTAGTCTCTTCCCTGTCCGGAGTACTTGAGTTCGAAGCCTTGCCCAGTAGTTTTAATTTATGGAATTTGGCAAACTGGTTTTTCTTTTTCGCCGCAGCTGGCAATTTCTTTTAAACTCGCGTTGTTAATATTTCAGAGTAAATAACCTGTCGCGGTTGCTAGCGCTTCGGGCGCATCTACAGAAGGTCGCTGGTTCGATTCCTGTAGGTAGCGCCCTCTTATTTTTTTGCGAATTTTACATTCTGCTCAAGACATCGAATGGGTCGGCCCAGTCAGCAGTCGCGCACCTCCTGTGCGTCTCGTGATCTATTCGCCGCGAAACACGGCATATAGGAGCTCCCAAAACCCACATCACATGCTCCTGTTGCAGCTGGGCAGCAACCTCAGTGGACACTTCCACCTGCAGGCTGGACAAAACTCAACGTCGACGGCTCGTTCTGTGCATCTACCAGTACGGCTGGAGCGGGTATGATTCTGCGCGATAGTGCCGGCGAGGTCATATTCTCCTCATGCAGAGAACTGAGGTCATGTGTGGAACCCCTAGAGGCCGAACTGCTTGCGTGTATGGAGGGCCTGAACCTTGCCCTACAATGGACGCAACAACCTATCGTAGTGGAAACAGACTGTCTTGTTGCTTTCAACATGATCATAGGAGAAGAGAGAATTCGGTCCTGTTACTCCATGCTTGTGGACCAGATTATAAGAGGCTCATAGGAGAAGGGAGATTAGTTAAGGTAGTGCATGTACGTAGAGAGTAGAATGACATAAGCCATTACCTCGCTTCCTTTGGTAGAACTGAATGCCACACCATCGTGTGGCTGGGTTCAGGTCCAGGTAATATCCCTGACCTTTGTAAGAGTGAAATGGCTCCGGAGTGATCAATAATAATCCCTTTTCACCCACAAAAAAAAGAACGTACTATATATTCTCTTTCATTTATTCCTTCTATTGTTCATTGTTTTTCAGATAGCTCACCACTCATGTCAAGTGGTCTTCCAATTATTACTTCAATCGTTGGTTTTTTCATAATCAGAGAACTGCACGGCAGTAATCATATTTTTTTTCTTGGCAATATTCAAGTGCTCAGTGACTCAAATGCTATGTCCAAGTCACTTGTCATGGTTGCTTTTTTCCCCAGAGTTAACAGTGATTGGATCCTTCGAGACTGGCATGTCAAAAATACTCCCTCTACCCGGAATTATTTGTTGCAAAAATAGTGTAATTACAAACAATGCATGTACAACACCATGAAGAATGAAACTCAATCAAGCAACCAACAATGCACTTGCATAGGCGCGACAACGATGTGATCACACATAATATTTACAGAAAAATTCTTCATTTAATTGGGAAAGAATCAATATACTTATAATGTTGAATCAAGATTTACTAATAGGACAAAAAGAAACCATTGGACGAAACTGTTCTTGGGTGTTAAGGTGATAGATGTGAATAAGTCGACTACCTGAAAAGATGGAAGAATAAGATGCATTTTCTTTTCTTTTTCAAATCCGAGTGGTATGGTGAGTTTTAGATGGACGAGGGAGATTGCGGTCGAGTGGGGGAGTGAGTTCACAATCACCACCATCAACTCCAATCTATAAGATAGTACAAAGGGGGAGTGAGTTCGCAATCACCACCATCAACTCCAATCTATAATATAGTACAAATTTTTGGGGCTACAAACTCCTGAGAGACACTTATTTTGTCTCTGAATATTAATCACTCTAATTTATTCGACCCAACTAATTTCATTGCCTTATTTTTATCTCCCATGAATCTGATATGTGAAATGGTTAATGTAATTTTAGTTTATTGCTAGATCATGGGAATCCAAAACAATAAGGTGTGTATCAAGGGCAATCTCTCGCGTGGTCCACGTCGGATTTACTACAGGACAAAATCGCTTCGTTGAGAAGAAAAAAGAAAATAGCAGAGAAAGGGATTGGCCAGCGGTCCACAACTCCGACTCGGCCAGTCCCCATCCCCCGATTCCTCTCCCTCTCCCTTTTCCCTCGTCTGCCGCCACCACTGGCGATCTCGCTGCGGCCGCCACGACCACCCACGCCCTCCCCAACGGCCACCCCTTCTCTCCTCCCCTTACCTTCTCCTTACCATCGGCGACCTCCTCCCTTCTCCCTCGCACCAGATCGAGCAGCAGGCCGGGATCTGAAGCAGCCTCAGATCTGGCACGCCCAACGCGATGATTTCCGTTGAGAATGCCATGGACAAGGTGCTCTGGCCCTGTTGCTGCAGCCATGGACAAGGTGCCCTCCCCATCTCTCTCTTCTCTCTCTGTTGGATTCGTATTGGAAGCAGGGTACTCCATGTGGTTCTTTACCCCATGTATACTTTATTGATCTATAACATGGACCTTTATGTTTTGAAGTTTGAAGCACATTTATAGTTTGGGATGACCTTACTGTTTGTTCAAAGTGAATTTACTCTTTCACATATATCCTTTGATTTGTTGATACTGTGTATTGCAGATTCATCATGTAATAAAAAAGAGCCTTTGTGATGCAAAACATGATTTAATTATGTTTTACAACTCCTATCTGGATTTGTTCAAGGTTTTAAAATAAAATGAAAATAAACACATTTAGTACATGCCTGTTGCATTCAGTTCGCCTATACACTGTTGGGTGTTGGGAAATGAACAATATGTCTGTACCTATATGGGTTTTTGCTCGTTTGCTCCCTCAATTGGGAATGATGTTTATTCAGGCAGTTAATATGCAATTTAAAATAATACATTCTTGGCAAATGATGGTGCTAGGATGAAGGATTTCTACTTGTTTTGGACTATGGACTTTAGGAAAATGTGTAACTGATCGTATTGTTTTGTAAGCTAGTGTGCTCATTAAAGTGGAAGAATATCAAGATCCTTTATGTGTGTTCGGTTCGAGTCACAGAGTGGAATGTAACGGGTCCATTACGCACATGGGCCTCATCCTTATGCTTGGTAGCAGTGAAGATCCGGAATCCACCCATTCCCTGAATGTAATATTCTCCCTTTATCTGGAATGCGCTCATACCTCCGGTTTGCGGGAATCGCACGGAACGGCTCGCGCCTCTCACACCCCGACTCACTCACCTAGAACCCTATCCCATCGTCGCCACTCCCCCATCTCTCTCTCCCTCTCGATCTGAGGCCCCTCGTATCTCCTTCTTGGACGGCAACTCTCCTCATCTCTCCCTCTCCAACACTGCCTCTCCTCGTCTCTCCCTCTTCGGCAATGCCTCTCCTTGTTTCGCCCTTTCCAACAATGCTTATCCCTGTTTCTCCCTCTCCAATGATGCCTCTCATTGTTTCTCCCTCTCCGGCGACAGCTATCCACGTTTCTCCATCTAAGGCGAGCAAGCAATGGTACAGCAGTGTGGTAGCTAGGCGGCGAGCGAGTGGCTGCTTGGCAGGCAGAGGTACAGACCCTCCCTAGCTCTCCCTGTAGAGATAAAAATAGAGACTAAGATGGGAGTGATGAACATATATATTTTCTCTCCTCTTTGTCTGATTTTTATATTTATATTGTCCAATTATTTTTGTCCTATAGCCTACCCAATTTGTTTGGACCGAAAGGTTTTGTTATTGTTGTACAATGTCCGATTTCTTTACCTAAAATGTTGCTGTCCACTGTACATTTTGAATTTATGACCTTGTCTATCTTAAATCCATGAGCTTCTCCCAAGGAGAAGAAGTTGAAGAGCTGAGCAAAGATTTTCATCTCGACCCTCACATTGTTTTGCAGATTAAAAAACAATAAACCGAGCGTTTGCATGTAGTACCAAAAGTAAATTGGGAGCACTACAGTAAAGAAACTAAAGAAGGAACGCTGGTGTCACGCATAAGTAATTCTTGCAATGTACTCTCTTCATCCTGAAATACTTGTCGGAGAAATGGACGTATCTAGATGTATTTTAATTCTAGATACATTCAATTTTATTTATTTCTGCACCAAGTAATTCCGGACGGAGGGAGTAGTGATCTTGGGCGTAATCGTATAGCCTAACATTTTTTCCGTAGTGCGCTCCCCGATAGAACACGGTAGGGTAACTGCACCTTCGAGTTGTGACATTCTTTGCACCAAATCCTTTCTTGAATCTGCCGAGATATTTGGATGTCTGTACCGCGAGGTATTTGGACATATTTGTAGATCTGCCGAGCGTTTTGTGGAAGATTCGGGGTACTAGACTATGCTTGAGCGTTATGAGACGAGTTGTGACATTCTTCGCGCCAAATCCTCTCTTGAAGAGAAACAAACGACACTCTTTGCTGCTGAATATGGATGGCAGAGTCGCACATGACGGCGTCCAGGACTTGATCTCCACCACTACACTGTGCAGTCTACTACTTTCGGCCAGATCCAGCAGTATTATATTTGCAGTCTATCCACAGTAACACCACGGCTTTGACCACATGTCGAAACTTGCCCTAATTTTTTGGGTTTGTCTAGGTCTCAGTCGACTTAGACTTCGCGAAGTCTAAGTCGGCTAATGTCATCGTACAATTTTCCTATTTTGACTGGAACTTGAACGTAGGATTAGTTTTACGTGCGCAGCTACACGAGGATCGCTACGTGGGCCTGGAATCAGCCCATTGTTTTGGCTCGTTCGTATTGCTCGTGATGTGTCGTTCCTTCTGTTCTCTTTCGTCCTCTTGCTTGCTTTAATTTTATTATTATTATTATTATTATTATTATTATTATTATTATTATTATTATTATTTAATTTAACAAATCATTTCATATTATTTTAAAAAACTATTACATAAAACAAAGGAATAAAAGAGCAAAAAATACAAAGAAACCACCCCTCTCCCATAAAACATCACTAGACACGGGTTTGCAACTGCCCCCTTCCCCGACAAAGCATCATGGAGTTGTCGTCGCGTTGAAGACATGCGGTTTCAGTCGTGACCAACACTTGCAGTTGTGTGCATGTGTAGACATGCAACTCACCCATGCAGGGACAAAACACAACAGAGTTGCAATAGTGTTTAAGACATGCAGTTGCCTCTTATAGTTGCGGCCTAGTGGGAGGCATGCAACTCACCCTGCCCCAGATAAAAAATACCACATAGTTGTAGTTCCATTGAAGAAATGCAGTTGCAGTCGGGGGCAACACTTGCAGTTGCGGACCAGGGGCAAACATGCAATTGTCGCCTCTTCCCCGACAAAGCATCACATAGTTGCAGTTGCATCAAAGACATGCAGTTGCAGTCGGGGGAGACACTTGCAGTTGCAACCTAGTGGGAGACATGCAACTCACCCCTGACAGAAAAACACCATAGAGTTGCAGTTACATCGAAGACATGCAGTTGCAGTCGGGGGAGACACTTGCAGTTGCGACCTAGTGTGAGACATGCAACTCACCCCTGACCAAAAAACACCATATAGTTGTAGTTGCATGGAAGACTTGTCGTTGCATTTGGGGCGACAGTTGCAATTGCGGCCCATTGAGAGACATGCAACTCACCCCTGACCAGACAAAACACCATATAGTTGCAGTTGCGTCGAAGACATGCAATTGCAATCGGGGATGACACTTGCAGTTGCGGCCTAGTGGGAGACATGCAACTCACCCCTGTCTAGGGGCGACACTTGCAGTTGCGACCTCATGGGAGACATGCAACTCACCACTACCGGACAAAACACTACATAGTTGTACTTGTGTCGAAGACATGCAGTTGCAGTAGGGGCGACACCTGCAGTTGCGACCTAGTGGGGACATGCAACTCACCCCTGACTGAACAAAACAACACATAGTTACAGTTGTGTCGAAGACATGCAGTTGCGGGTGGGGTGACACTTGAAGTTGCAGCCTAGTGGGAGACATACAACTCACCTTGACCAGGGGCGACACTTGTAGTTGCGGCCTTGTGGGAAACATGCAACTCACCGCAACCGGACAAAACACCACATAGTTGCAGTTGCGTCGAAGACATGCAGTTGTAGTCGGGGGCAACACTTCCAGTTGCGACCTAGTGCGAGATATGTAACTCACCCCTGACTGAATAAAATACCACTAGTTGCAGTTGTGTCGAAGACATGCAATTGCAGCTGGGCCGACACTTGTAGTTGCGGCCTAGTGGGAGACATGCAACTCGCTCTTGACCAGACAAAACACCACGTAGTTGTAGTTGTGTCGAGGACATGTAGTTGCAGTCGGGGGTGACACTTGTAGTTGCGGCGACATGGAGACATGCAACTCACCACTACCGAACAAAACACCACATAGTTGTACTTTTGTTGAAGACATGCAGTTGTTGTCGGGGCGACACTTCCAGCTGTGGCCTAGTGGGAGACATGCAACTCACCTCTGACCGAACAAAACATCACATAGTTACAGTTGCATCGAAGACATGTAGTTGCAATCGGGGGAAGGGGCATTTGAAATTGCGGCGTAGTGGCATACATGCAACTGCAACCTTTCCCTAACAACACATCACCGAGTTGCAATCAGGAGTGACACTTGCAGTTGTCGGGGCATGACAATTGTAGTTGTGTGCCTAGTGATAGACATGCAACCACCGTTCCATCGACAAAACACCACCTAATTGAAGTCGCGTTGAGAACATGCAGTTGAAGTTGGAGCGACACTTTGAAGTTCATGCCTATTGGCGAGCATGCAAAAGGCCCCATTCCCCTAATAAAACACCACAATCTTACAGTCTATGTAATAATATGATGACTAGAGAGTGAAAAAAAGCAGGCAACGATGTACCAGGCCATCAACATAACACACATGTCAACCACACACAAAACTTGATGTCCAAAATCCATAGCTACCAAAGCGAATGAGATCTAACTAATTCTCTATCGATCGAGAAAAATGACAAATAAAAAATAGCCCAAGAAAGAAAAAGCTATCTAAAAAGAAAAAATTGAAAAAAAATTGAGAAAAAAAGAAAAAATAATAAAATAAAAGAAATGAAAATAAAAAAGAAGGAAAATGAAATAAAAAATAAGGGCAACAAAAGAAGCCTACAACCTTATCCCGCACGTGCTAAAAAAGAGTGAAGACGGCTTATGATGCCTAGCTGCACCGCTCGCACGACGGAACTAAGTGTTACGTGACCAAATCCAAGAATTGCAATGTGTTTTTGTCAGACGGCGAAGGACGTGAATGAGATATATTATTTTTCATAAATTAGAATAATATGCAACTGAAAAACTGAAAAATAAAATAAAGAAACAGGGAAAAAATATTACAAGAAAAGATGAAGGAAAACAAAACTATAAAAGAAAATGGGACAAACAAATGGATCAAGGAAAATGCCAAATAACCTGGCAAAAGAAACTAACAAAAAATGGAGACGAGTAAAAAAAAGGTTGGATTGCTTGGTTTCGAATGTAGCCAGGTGAAAGAGACACACTGGAATGGAGGGGTGTGGAAGATGCCAAGCCTACCACGCATACCTGCACCTTTCACACAAAAAAAAAAGAAAGAAAGAAAAAGCACTACACATGCCGGCTGTATTCTTGCACGGGCCTATTTCAGAAGAAACAAACAGCATGCACAGATTTTGAAGCCCATAGTGATCTAACGCGGGGGGTGGGGGCCGACTGAGACTTCGTAAAAAATCAGTCGACTGATTTTTAGCCCCTCCGTAATTTTTTATCTGAACTTTGATAGGAACTTGCGTGCAGGTTCATCCACGGCGACTTGTCTAGGCTTTGTTCTGACGTCCAATCACATGGATTGGTCGGTGCATCACTAAAATAGGATGATTTGACGCGGTCCACAGTCCAAATTCATTTCATCTGCTTAAAGACAGACTCTTAGCAGCAGAAGATATAACTTCCAAGTCGCCAATCTTGACTTTCAACCTGTTCTTGGAAATTCTGCAACCGAGACGGCAGAGAGAGGCAGGTGACTGATTAGGTGAACGTCCTGGCAGCGGCGGTCCTGGCTAGCCGACGATGGCTTCCCGGCGTGTGCTGATGCTCCTCGCCGTCGTCGCCTCGCTGTGCCGCGCGGCGGTTGGTCAGGGTGCCAAGCCCCTGCTGCCGGGCGGGCCAAGCTGCTCGACTGCTGATAACTACACCGACGGCAGCCCGTACAAGAGGAACCTCGACGAGCTCCTCGCCGGCCTCCCCGCGGCCGCCGGGGGCAATGGCTGGTTCTACAACGGCACGGCTGGGGCGCCGGGGACGGCCGACCAGGTCTTCGGCCTCATCATGTGCTACGCCGACCGCAACGCCACGCAGTGCCGGGAGTGCCTGGCCGGCGCTCCCGCGGGGATCACCACGGCGTGCCCGGGGAGCCGGAGCGTGCGCGCGGCCTACGACGCGTGCGTGCTCCGGTACTCGCCGCCGCCCTCCTTCTTCTCCACCGCCGACCTCGCCGTGAATTTCTTCGTGCGCGCCGTCGCCTTCGCCGTTGACCCCGACAAGATGCTCAACGCGTGGCTCACTCTCATGACGGACCTCACGGGGCGCGCCGCGAGCTCGCCGTCGCGGGTGGCGAACGCGACCACGCCGTACGACGGCGACCCGGCGAGGCTGGTGTACGGGCTGGCGCAGTGCACCAGGGACCTCAACGCCACCGAGTGCACCAGGTGCCTTGTCTCGGTGGTCGGGCAGCTCAGGAGGCGTTTCACGAACGAGACCGGCGGCGCAATCAAGGCCTTCAGCTGCTACGTCAGGTACGAGCTTGGTGCTTTCGACATCACCCTCCCGCCTGAACCGCCGTCGTCTCCACAGCCGGGAGGATCATCGTCTTCCTCAAGAACAGCGCTTGTGGTCGGCCTCTCCGTTGGTTCTGTAGCGCTGTTGGTCATTCTGGGCTTGATCTGCCTCTTTCTACGGCGGCGACGGACGAAGCAAGCTAAAATGCTTGAGCAGCAGCTGGAAGAGGGCAGCTTCTTCGACGGCGACGACCCGGCCATGGAAGACGATTTCGAGAAAGGGACCGGGCCGAAGCGGTTTCGCTACGGCGAGCTGGCCATCGCCACCGACAACTTCGACGACGAGAAGAAGCTCGGGGAAGGAGGATTCGGCTCGGTTTACAGAGGACACCTCAAGGAAATGAAGCTTGATGTGGCCATCAAGAGAGTCTCCAAAGGGTCCAAGCAGGGGAGGAAGGAGTACGCCTCGGAGGTGCGGATCATAAGCCGGCTCCGGCACCGGAACCTGGTGCAGCTCATCGGGTGGTGCCACGGCGGCGGCGAGCTGCTCCTCGTCTACGAGCTGATGCCCAACGGCAGCCTCGACACGCACCTCTACGGCCGCAGCAACGCCGCCGTGCTCCCATGGCCGGTCAGGCACGAGATCGTGCTGGGACTCGGCTCTGCCCTCCTCTACCTTCACCAGGAGTGGGAGCAGTGCGTCCTGCACAGGGACATCAAGCCAAGCAACGTCATGCTGGACGCCTCCTTCGCTGCCAAGCTCGGCGACTTCGGGCTGGCCAGGCTCGTCGACCATGGCCGAGGATCGCACACCACGGTGCTCGCCGGCACCATGGGGTACATGGACCCGGAATGCATGATCACCGGCAAGACCAACGCCGAGTCAGACGTCTACAGCCTCGGCGTCGTCCTCCTTGAGATCGCCTGCGGCAGGCGCCCTCTGGTGGTTATTGCTGAGCACGAGGACGACACGATGCACCTGACTCAATGGGTCTGGGACTGGTACGGCAGGGGAAGCATCCTCGACGCCGCCGACGAGCGGCTGCAGGGGGAATTCGACGGCAAGGAGATGGAGTGCGTGATGGTCGTCGGGCTCTGGTGTGCTCACCCGGATCGGAGCCTGAGGCCGACGATCAGGCAGGCCGTCAACGCGCTGCGGTTCGAGGCGCCGCTGCCCAGCCTCCCGTCGAGGATGCCGGTGGCGACCTTCATGCCTCAGGTCGGCACTTTCACTACATCTTGGGCTGCCACAGGCGGCACCAGCAGCACTGGCACATCTTCAGTTGCGACGGGCGTCGGCAGCAGCATCACTGGCACTTCTTCAGTTGCAACGGGCGTCAGCAGCAGCAGCAGCGCCGGCACCACCCTAACAGCAAGCTCGACTGAGAAATCCGCCCTGCTAAAATGAGAAGCAGATCAACATGTTTTTTTTTTTTTTGCATCAGATGATCTTGACAATTTTGTACAGGTGTATCGTAGATTCATAGTGAGACAGAATTTGATTCGTAGAAGCTACAAAAAAACAGCCGCAGAAAGCAAATCACGTCTAAATACTGGTAGCGGAATTTTGTTATTTATTATCCCCCTCGGCGCCGGAAAGAGATTTAAGGAAGGTGGATCATCAACTATTGATTCACACAGTATGTATTCAATTTTTCTCTGTTTCGATAATTTACATTGAAAACGCCGAACAGCATCGCTTCCACAACCTTACACCCACCCACACTCTTCAGTTTCCTTTGCCTTCTGACCATCATACATCGCTGGGAAGTGGGGGTACAAAAGACGGTCCTCCATACACTGCGCGTGGGACTAAACAGCAGTAGCAACTGGAGTGTCGGGGTGAGCACCCCACTCGGTCCATGATCCATCGTACACGGCAACATCAGTTTTGCCGAGGCGGTGAAGGCCCTAAAACGGGAAAGTAAGCTTTAGCAACACAAATTAGCATCGTCAAAATAAATCTTGCGATCTCAAACCCCAGAGAAACTTACCAAAGCTAATACACATGCTGTCACACCAGTGCCGCAAGAGGTCACAATGGGTTGATCAAGTGATATACCTGATTCAAAACCACACCAGAACAATGAGAAAAAAACTGGAAATACTATGGCCAATTGGCCATAGTTCATTTCTACACTAAATACCACTAAAACATGCATAAACATGAGCCGCCGGGTACCACACACAATTATTTATGCTGGACATTTGAAGAAAACCATCAAGCTTTGCAATAACACAAATAAGAAGCTATGCTAACATTTGGAATGACACAATATTAGTTTAGCAGTTAACATGCACAGATAATAATTTCAGAAGGGGTGAGAAAAAGACTTCCAACCCGGACAAACACAGCCTGGAGGGCATCACTAGCTGGAGGAAGTGTTCTGAAAATTTACATGGATAAAGTGCATACCTTCTTGCTCGAATCGCTTACGGAGCTCATCTGCAGGCAATAGCTTCTGTGTACTGTCAAGCACCTGCAGAAAGTCAATGGAGACTTAGCAACATCTATGCACAATGCAAATTTAACCAAAGTATCATGTTCAAAATAAGAGTACAAAACTGAATCGATTGTTACAAGTTTCAACCTGAGGAAAAGGAACGCATTTGCTCCCAGGCACATGCCCGCTTCTTATTCCCTTGCGTGGCTCTGGAACTGCACCATCAAATCTGGCGTACATTGCATGTCAGAGTATGTAACTGATAGGCATCACATACAGCTCAATGAAGCATTTCACCTTTTTCAGGAGGTAACAAACAAGAAGCACAAGTCGATATCATAAACCACGTCAAGTATTACAGTTGGACAGGGCAAGACAACAAAACTATACTCAAAATGCAAAAGAACTATGCCTGCTTATTGACAAATAAATATTCTAGACTTCTAACCAGCCTTCTTGCAGAAATATTATGCCAGGTAAGGCTGTCTATAAATTCCCTTCCCCAGACCCCACCTTGTGTGGGAGCTTTCGGCACTCGGTACGCCCTAGAAGGATAGTATGATGAGTCTGACTATGAAGATTATCCAAATAATTTTGTGCTGAATATAGCCACTTATTGAAGGGAGCCTTGGCGCAGTGGTAAAGCTGCTGCCTTGTGACCATGAGGTCACGGGTTCAGTCCTGGAAATAGCCTCTTACAGAAATGTAGGGAAAGGCTGCGTACAATACACCCAAAGTGGTCGGAACCTTCCCCGGACCCTGCGCAAGCGGGAGCTACACGCACCGGGCTGCCCTTTTGAATATAGCCACTTATTAGGGTCACTTTGTCATTTCTATGAGGTGCATTACAGTGCCACAGTATGCAATTATTTAGTTCCTGAATGTCTACCAAAATCAAAGATTTTTCTGTTGCAGCTCCGGGAAAAGAAAAAACATTTTAACATGTTTGATAGTTACCACATACCAGATAAAACAGAACTGCCAATTAAAAGCCAGCATGATAAATATACAAGCCTTAAAAGAATAAAGATGAAGGACAAGACTATGTACAGAATAAAGAATAAAGTATAATTTTCCAGAATAAAATATTAGCATTACCTAGGCTTCCCTCGAGCATCTATAAGTTGATGTGTCTGGGTCTCGATGTTCTCTTTCACCTGAGCAAATTATGTACATCAGTTATATCCAACATGCAGTATGAATTTAGTGAATGGCAACACAGTGGAAAATAACACCACTAACCTGACCAAGATTCCAAAGAAGATGAGGCTGCAACTTCGCTTCAAATGTGGTGGGACCAACCTACATCGAACAGATAAATGTAAGTTCTTTTATATAACTAAAAATGAAGAATAGAACCCATTACAACAGCTAATAATTACTTAGGTATCGCAATTAAGAGGTTGGTAAATCAGTAGTACTAGTAAGACTCACTGAGATTCCAGATGCAGTATTGCCAAAACAAAAAGGAGAGGTGTAAGACAATTTACCGATTGCCCCTGATAAACTTTCTCGATTGCTTCACTAGCAGCACTGGCTTTTAAGATAGCATCACTAGAGGCACTTGATTCAACATCATACCCAGAAGCACGCCATTGGGGCAAACCTCCATCCAAAACCCAAACTTTGTCGTGTCCATAAGCACGAAACATCCTGTTATCAACGTAACAAACATCACGCACATGCAGTTAAGTACAAAACCTTTATAAATGAAGCATATCGCACATGCACTGGTAACAAAACTATAATCATCTAAGAATAACAGAAAACAAGAATTGTCTCTTGTTTCTCACGGAATTCTAGTCTATCTTGTTTTGCCTGGTTCTGAGGAAGGAAAAAAAAGTAAACTTACCACCAAACACGAGCAGCGCTAAATAGACCCTTTCCATCGTAAACTACTATTCCATCTTTGTTGTAGATGCCAAGAGAAGACACAGCGGCGGAAAATGCTTTTTCAGATGGCAGCATGTGTGGCAGCTGACTCAAAAAACAATACATTCAGTTCATGTGAAGGTTGCAGACAGGAACGGGAAGAACATAGAAAACATGAATAGAAACAAAAACGTTTGTGCTATCACACCAAGTATGCTAAGCTCGCTTGTGTAGCTATAAGAAACCAAGCTTCACTAACTTGGTGACTTTAAATCATCAAGTAATACGGGGTTAAAAATAGGAATCGCCAGATCACAACTCAAACAAAGAAAAAGCGCTCTGAGTGTGTTCACTGTTTTTTGGTATGGAGATTGCTGTTTTGGTGCCCCTTTTTCCTGAACTTTTACTTCTGGAGTTGGCTACTGTTTTAGCTGCTGATATGCAAGAGAATAGCACTTCCAGTGTCATCCTCTGCAAATGTTATGTATCCACATGGACTGATGTATCGAGTCAGATGTTTTGGTTCAATCTATTAATTGAACAGGGGCTGTCAACATGCCCTTGATAAAAAGTGAACTGAGGAGACTCGGTTAATTCTCTACCTTGTGTTCTGGCCTACTATTGAAATGGATAATGCACAGCAACGCTGTGAGTATCTATGGTAAGAGATATCAATAAAGAAGTAGAGAAAAGCACATATGTCACAAGTAAAGAAATGCAGAGTAATATAAACGAACAAAGTTCATACAACTAATCTGCAATTCACGAGCAGAACTTACACTAGATGCTCGAAATGCACAGTGCTGTAACATGTAGAGAACTAACGAAGTTCATACGACTAATTTGTAATTTATAAGCAGAACTTACATTAGATGCTCTGTCAGATATTCCATCAACATCAAAGAATAAAGCACCAGGGATATGAGCCACCTAGGAGAAATTGAAGTAAATATTAGGATCTTTAAATAAATAAACAACGATAGTAAGCATATAGAGCCATCAGCTAAGTGCAATGACATAACACTGAGCTGTAAAAAGTTTGAAATTTCAAACTATGAACATAACACATGTAACCATTACCTGGTACTCCTGAAGTGGATTCCTTTGTTCTGCAGGCATATACCAAGAGGCATCAAGTACCTAGACAAAAAAGTAAGAGCATAATAAGATACAATGTATGCCGGTGGACATATTTAACAGCAACAAAACTATCCTATGAATAGCATAGTTAAATATAATTCCTCCTAGTAGTAGTATCTGTTCTATTATTCATAGTGATGAGAGCCCAAGACTATGTCAATAATGTCAAGAAAGAAAAGGCCTCCAAAATGTACCATTTTTTCAGTAGCAAGATTTTCTTTTCGGAAATAGGTTTATCCGAGGGGCGTTGACTTTCGTCACAAACTGTAATAGAGGCACTTCATTTGTTTTTAAAAAGACTTGAGATTACTACTGGTGCTAAAACAAAGCCCACCAAAATCCTCTTTCAGCTAAAAGATCAATTCACGTACTAGCTAGCATCACTAGTTAAGCAAACAGATTTATCACTTGTAGCAACGCTGAACAAATTGCCACGGCAGCAGAACCCCAGACATATGAGTACCCTGTCTTAAATCTAGACTACACTAACTAATTGTACAACTGCCAATCAGATTTCAGAGGGCAGGCGCAGCAGAACAGCATGTGGTACCTTCACATCAGGGTCCCTGAGGTTGGCGTGGAGCCACTCAGCGGACACGACAGGCTCGGTCCGCGGCACCGCGTCGACGACGCCCGACGCGGCGGCGGCCTCCGAGACGGCCGATGACGTGGCGTTGAAGCGCGCCGCGATCCCGAACCGCGTCATCGACGGCGACAGCGACGCCCCGCAGCCGACCTCCGCCGCGCGCGCCCATCCGACCCTGCCCTGCAAGTTACCAAAAGACGAGCACCGTGAGACCTGGCGGATCGAGGCGGGGGTTGCAGCGGCAGGGTTACGACCGCGGGGAGCGTGCCGGCGGCGGTGGCGAGGAGTAGTAGGAGGAGGAGAGGAGGAAGGGGGGTTTCCTTGGGGAGGAGCCGGGCGCCGCCGCGGAGGGCGAAGGCGGCCGAGGCGGCGCGCGAGAGGAGCGAGGCCGCCAT
>NC_041389.1:83015851-83054953 GCF_002162155.2 Triticum dicoccoides
GGGGGAGGGGAGGGGAAGAAGAGGCGGCGATGGGCTGGCTGCCGTGGAGGTGGGGTGGGCGTTGATGTTGACGTGGTGGAGTATAAAACCGTGGTTAATCCGGCCGGAAAGGGAGCCCCTGTTTACGCGGCGGCGCCCAACGCAATGGCAATGGCCGTGCGTGCGTGTTGGCCGCGGTTTTCCGGTGGTTTTTCAGCCTCTTCCTCTCTTTTTTCCCAATGGGCTTAGCCTTTTTTTTTCTTGTGTGCTGAAAAGATTACTACACCCAGCATTTGAAAGTTACATGGAGTAGGAAAAAAAAAGTTAGATAGGATAGGCATCAAGATGCACCGTCACCCATGCTAAGATTGAGCTTTTTTTAACGTGGTAACGCAGACGTTCATATTCACGCTCACATCACACACTCGTCAGACAAATGTACGAACGCACATCACCTCTGAGAGGCTGAGCTTGCACCTCATCTTGAGATTGATGAAATCGCCGCAGACGCTTTCGTAGTCAACGGGAACGCCCCCTCTCACTGAAGACTGAACGCACGTTGCAGGAAGTCTTGGAATAAATCCAGAAAAATGCGAGCACCAATGTCAAGTCTAGGACTGGACATCTGGTGAATTGGGATATCATTGTCCTAACCATCAAACCCCAAGTTGATGATTATGCTATTTGTTTATCAGGTGCATCCGATATGCTTCGTCCTACAATGCAGAATGACTGTGATTGTGAAAAAGAAAATGAAAACAATGCAAACAAATTATGGGAAAAAACTTTCAATCTGTTCATCGTCTGTCATGGACTCATAGTTGTACAAGGAACGCTATAAATAATAAATTTACATCCATCTGGAGCTGGAGTGCTCTGAGGCAATGTTCATGTTACATGCTACTTACAAAACCGGTCGAGGCATATGGTGGCAATACGAGAGATCAAGGAGCTGAGGAAATGTGATAGGAAGATTCTAATTGCTAAGATAGCCATACTAAAAAGAAGTTAGTCATGGGCTAGCGACCTACTGGCGTAGCAATCCTCGCCTTGCGGTGTGGTTAGGGGAGGCTTAGATGAAGTTGTTGAACTTTGTAAGAATAATGCACCACCTTAAGCAATAGAGATCTCCCTTTACCCCTAAAAAAATACATCCAGGTCCGTGTAGGCCGCCTGGCGATGACTACAAACACTGAAGCGAGCCGAAATTGTACCGCCATCATCGCCCCTCCCTCAGTAGAGCAGGGGAAAACTTATTATAGTAGACAGTCAGAAAATTGTCGTACTAAGATCCCACATGACTAGTGCACCAGAACAACTGTTGTCGATGAATAGAAACATAGATTGAAAGGATCCAACATAAAGACACACGAATGAAGACTGGTTCCACGTAGATCCATTGAAGACCAACATCGACCAAATCCCACGATATCAACGTAGACACACATCCACGCGCTCTCTGACAACGCTAGACACACCATCAGGTCGGGGGCTCGGCCGGGAGAAGCTTATTCCATCTTCAGGGAGCCGTCATTGCCTCACCTTCCTGAGAAGGACACAAACACTAATCAACCTCAAAAGAACACCTAAAAACAGAGCAGGAATCTTCCCACTGGCAAGGGCCAAGGTCCATTGCTCCTCAACGGCTCTAAGGTCACCGGAGACGATGCGGATAGGCGCCGACGCCGATGGGAGGCGGAGAAACCCTAGTGCGTGGGCATGCGTTAGAAAAGGCAAAGGGATACGTCCATGAAAGAAAATTGACTTAACATGGATCGTCAACTATTGTCAAGACGTCGGGGGTTCAAGTTGAACAAAGTAAAAACATCTAGAGGTGAGAAATATGACTAACAGAAGTCATGGAGCAAGAGAGTGTGTAAAATCGTTTCCTCCTCCCCACAAGGCGATTAGGTTTTACCTCCTCCTGTCGACGCCACCGTTGGTCTGTCTTGCCTCCCGATGGCAGGGACCCCGCTATTGTTTTTTGTTAGGTCAAAGTCTTGGTTGGGGCTATGTGGCGACGGCGATCCCTATCCAGATTATGCATTTAGCGTCGTTGAAGGGCATGTGGATGTGTTTCTCCGTCGTATCTCACATGATTCGATCGGTGCTGGTCTTCTGTGGATTTGTTTGGATCCAATCTTTGTTCATGTGGTTACATGTTTGTTACTTTCGGTCTAGGGTCTACAATTCTCCTCATTGGCGATAGTTATTGCTTGCTACGTTGGTCCTGCGGGGTCTTAGCACGAGGACTTTCCGACCGTCTACTACAACAAGGTTTACCCAGCTTCTGTGAAGAGTAGACGATGACGACGACGCGTCTTCGACTCACTCCAGTGTTTGGAGTCATTGGTGGTCCACGAACCCTGTTTGTAGTTTTGTTAATTCTGTTGTTCTCTGTACTGCCACGATAGATTATGAGTAGATTGAAAGTTTCTCCAAGAAAGTGTCTGTGTGCGTGTGCATGCCCGCGCACTGCAGTGCGTGTTTGTCATATTTGATGTTAAATCTTCGTGATAGTTTAGTTGAATTTGGATGAATCAATGAGTTAAATTGCTGGCGATAATTTCAAAGTGAAATGAGTTTTTTTTTTGTGTGTGTGCGCGCGCGTGCGCGCGCGCAGTATCACATAGTTTCATAGAGCATGGACCATCGTTAAAGGACAAAAAAGCATCACCTAGCATCATTAGATTTGAGGCGTAGCTTGCAATTTTCGCATAGAAAGGTTACAGCTCATAAAATGAAGATCGTAAATGCATAACACAGGTATAGCGCTCAGGAACTCATATCTGTGATCTTCATTCACCATATGATAAAAAAAAAGAATTACTTACATTTTCTTTGAGTGGTGATAGCTGCACCATGGATGCCCGTAGGTTCAAGAAGTTCATACTTCATAAACCAGATGAAAGATCAAAGGAAACTAGAGCACTTGAAACGAAAACAAGATGTACAACAGCACTGCATTCAGTCAATCTTATAACAAGCATATGCAACACAAGTCTTATTTGAACCCGCTTTATATATATCCTCTGCTTGTACTTCCTCCCTATGTCACAACAAACAGTTACGGTGCCAATATTCGATTCTGCCACGGGAAGACTTTCACCTAGTCATTGTGCTGAAAACCAGGAAGAAGCGACGCGATGAACCCTACAACGACCAGCTGGACCTCTTTCAAGATGCCGCCGAGCCAGCTGCGCCGGTTTGCTTCTCCCTCTGCACCTTGCTGGTTCTCGTTGCCCGCTGCTGCTCCTGGTTCCTGGTTCTCCGCGGCTTGGTCAGGGTTTGCAGGATCTGCGAGGTTTCCACCTGAGAAGCAGACAGTGAATTGATATACGAATTAATTACATCGATACTGCCAACTAAATGAAACATATATCGGTTATTGGCGCCTCTTGTTATAATAAAGATATTAGTAATTGGAGCAAATGCCTGACAATCAGAGAATATCTAACATATTGCAGCAAGAAATGTTATTTCATGAGCCAAGGGGTCAGCATGAAAAGATAACTTCCACATCCATCCTATTTATTGGTGCTACCGATGGCCACTGTGATATTTATACAACTTTAGTTCATGCAAGTGCTAGGAAACTTTCTGCCTTGCAAACCATAAAGAAACAAGTATGAACCTCCACTGAAGTGATAGTGGTGAAAAGGTCAAGTATAATATTATGGTCGTGTTTAGAGATTCACAGGAGTGGATCTGGTGTTTGAAAGTGCAGTGGCAGATTATGGAGAGTAAAGGATGTCTACCAGGTTGCTCGTTGCCATCATTCTGGGCAGCCAGAGGAGCACGGTTAGCAGGAGCCTGTGGCGGACGAGCGGCCACACCTCCCGCCCGCTGGAGCCATCTTAAGAAAGGTGTAATCGCTCCAGTTTGATATCTGGAAGAAATGAAACCCCATGGTTATCTAGCAACAAAACAGAGGCTATACAAGAATATAACAAGCAATGAAGCATCAAAGTCAAAGTAAGCCAAGAACTCACAGGTAAATCATGGACGCAAACAATATGAGAAGAAACAGCCTTTGTTTTGATCCTTCTTGGCTAAACAAAAAGACCACTGCTGCTAACTTGATGATCAGAGCCAGATCAAGCTGAAAAGCAAAGTGAAACCTCCTCACAACAACTTGTCTTTGAGGGCCATTTTGCTGCCTAGCATCCTGTCCTTGCTCCTCTCCAGCCAATGGACCGACACTTTCACTTCTAACACAAAACAATGGAAGAAATAAGTAGAGAGTACAACCATGGTGCTTTTAACTGGTCACAGATATTCCTGAATCAGGATAAGAAGACAATTTAACATAGTAGAGAACTGCATAGGCTTTGGTAACCTATCAACGAAAGAGTACATCTTCATGAAACCTCTCGTATATGCAGGGCAGGTGAGTCTAAATTTTCTATGGATTCACTTAAACTTACAGCATCAAAAGCAATACTTAAGAAAGGTTCAAGTAAATTTACTTGAGCAAAAAGGATATTGCCATGCTCATAAAATTCTGAAGCAAATTAATCATTTATGGAAACCACTACTGTAATTAACGCAAAAGGTGCCTGCTATTTTTTAGTCATGTTATTATGGCTTATGTCTATTCTACGGTAAGGTCACTATATGTGCTATAAGCCTATAACAGAACAGAACCTTCTCTTGATGTCCCTAGATAGAATAAGAAAGACCACTGAAGTTTGCACACTGCCTCTGATTCTTTATGACAACTGAAGAGATTTGTGTGCATGCCAAATTGGCAGGGTTGTGCGCTGACCCAAGCTTGACTAAACCAGAAGAATGTGTAAAGGATTTCATGGAAAAACATAAAACCAATAATCCAAGAATTAATCAACTCCTTAAAATATAAGGTTTTATTCTGTAGTTTTGTCACAGATCTGCTTTTGTTCTGAAAACATCTACAGAAGCCAACAGATTAAGTATGTGGAACTCAAGATAGATCTTGCAAACCGTTTATCGCATTAATTGCATATTCCCACTTCAACATGTTCAAGCGAGCAAATACTCACATTGGTATGATCAGATTATGACTTTCACAGAAATCACTACCTTAGGAACAAAAAACTCACGTTGGTATATTGTAAGCGAGCGGTATGAATGTCTTTGGGGCGTAACCTCCCATCGCCCCCATGAACTGATTCTCCTGTATGGCATATATCCCTGGACCCTGAGCCTGGTCATCCATACCCTGCTGGGAGAACATCCCTGGGACGAGCATCGGGTACATGAGCGGAAACGTCGGAGAAGCAGCACTTGGAGCGCCTACCTGCATTATAGCAAGCGGAAACAATGCAGCATTCGATAGGGGACATGATGTTTCAGAAAGAAATCAAAATAAAGCTGCGTGTATAAAGATAGGTTAATGCATTCAGCACGACTAATTCAACTAATTCACTGAAACTACAAAGTGTTCCCTGGAATCTTGAGTTGGGCAAGTCAAATCCATCACAGACGAGATCGAAACCAGCTTTAACTCGTGCATCAGCTGCAAGCCAGCAACGAAACCTTGACCGGATCGCCGGAGGAACGACCCAAAAGGGGCGGAGATTTCCCCAGGGCACCGCCGGCCTTCCCCCACGGAACCCACGAGAATCACACCTCGGAACTCACTAATTCCGTCTCGAGAACACGAGCACGCCCTGAATCTGAGCGCCGTGGGGGCAAGGACCCGGCCTCCCGCTACGCCACGGCTCCACGCGCTTGGCACGGACGAAAAGAGGAACGCGTGAAATCTAAGGGACGGGAAGAAGGGTGCTGACCTGGGGCGGCCGGATCGGCTCGCCCGACGCCTCCGCCGGCGGCGAGGAGGAGTGCGCGTTGCTCTGGGTTTGGGCGTCGGCTTCCGCCATGGGAGTGGGAGACGAGAAGGGGGGAGAGGTCCGTGTTTCTGTGGGTGGGGCCTGACTGCCTGCGGGTGCGATACCGATACGATCTGAGAGGGGATCGTCCTCTTGTTGGTGGGCGCATGGACGGCCCAGATTTGCGGGTGCACGTCACAGGAGCGGTGCGCAGCGTCCGTTGGCGTGATGGTCGATGGTCTTCTCGCCTCGGCCTGAACCAACGCCAGGGTGGTTTGACACGGTGAGCGCGGTCAAATGAATCATCAGAACATTGATAGGCCCATTAAGAAGAAAAAATGATAGCTCCGAGTCCGACCGAACAATGACACGAAGAGCCTGTTTGATTCATGATTAACTTTACCACAATTAAGCTTAAATAAAGTGTGGCTGCTACAAAATGTATGGCTAACAAAATATCCATCACAAGTATGGCAAGATTTGATAAAAAAATAAGTGTATGATATGTGGACCATGTAGGTAGGTAGAAAAGTGTGGAGGTCATAAATGTGGCAATGAACTAAACACATGTCTAAAATATTGTGGCACGACTAGATTAGGCATGGCAACCTTAGGCTGCAAAACCAAACAACCCGAATACCTGTATCTTGTATGGTCAGCATCATACCTTGCGTTATCGCATGCATCTCCCCCTCGGGTGCACCATTGCAGTTGAACATGTATCTATAAGCAGCAAACATTACGCTCCCATCGTAGCACCAAAGAACCATACATGCAGTAGCTGTGTCTTCCAGTTTAAAAAAACAGACACTCCAAAGTGTCGTCTGATTAGCCGGCGACGCTGACAGACCTGTGTTAGGATAGTAAAGGCCTCCGCCACATCACATCAACCATCATTGGCATCTTCCCCTCAGAATCTCTTAAGTCAAAATTCTATGATCTATAAGAAGTCAACATAGGACATCACCGGAGGAACGTCGTTCCCATGTACCATATCATTCCTCGGCTGCCAAATGCGCCAAACCAACAAGATGACCATGTTCGGTGCCACATCTGAATAGCTATCAAGAGTGCATAGCAGGCAGTCAATTCCTGTGTCGACGAGTTTCTCTTTTGGTGTCAATGGACATACTTGTCGCATAAGGTCCCATAATAAACTTGCATGATTTGCATGTAACCAAGCATGAAATGTTGTTTCTTCCTCGACACCACACAAGGAATAGTTAGCAGTAGCCTATAGGTGACTAGTATAACGCCCGTGCGTTGCCACGGCCTTTTCAAAATTTATAATCAGTATTTTTCATTTACCATCCCCTCATATTGGGTGATTATGGGGTGCTCTAATTAGAAACACAACAATCAAATATTAGGAAATTTCACCGAACAAACAACAACGAATAATACGATATCTATCAAACGAATAAAATGAGGTCATATTTTTGGTCCGTCATGCACTTCTGTTGAAAAGTGCCTATCCCTTTTAGAATCAACCCACTGTTTGCTCGCACGCAAAAAAAATACATCTCTAAAGTGGGGAACCGATCGGTGCCAAAAAGAACTCAAACTCCTATCCAATCTCGACTTCGTGCTCTTCCACTTCCATTGATAAAGATGGGACGTCAAGGGTTTCATCATGATGACCTCGAGCAGCCGCCGACATCCCTCCCCACATCTACCCCTACCCCCTGCTGCCGCTTGCACTGTCCTTGCTCCTCGAGGGAGTTAGGGACACAATGTTCTCTAGGATGGGCATGATCAGATCCATGAGGAGGCCACATTCTTCCATGGGAACCCAACCAAGCACACCACCCTCCGCAACCATCCAATCCCAGCCTAACAAAGTCAAGACCCGCCATCGATCCACAAATCAGGCTCGCCGCATCCAGGTTCACTGCAAGTCTGCGACGAGTCTGTAGTCGACATCTTGACTTTGGCTATCCCCACGAAAGAATCATCGGATCCTGCTTACTTTTACCATCACTTCGTCTCTTCCCAAGGCAGCGACACCACCCAGCCAATCACCACCACCGCTTGTGGCTTGCCTACATAAAATCATATGAGAAATCCCCACGGCGGTGCTGTAAGATCACCTTGGCGACCTCGACAGTGACCGACTGGTCTAAGATATAAGCTAGCCGCTCTTTGTAGAAACTAATAAAAGTAGGCATGTGACTCAGATTTGTTCTTTGGTGTGCATGCGTTTCTTGCTGCCCACCAGCTCTTGTCTATAACTCGCCTATATCTGTACCAGCTCTTGGTCTACAACTCGCCTATCTCCATGCTCGAGAATCTGGAGTGTAGTAGTTAAAAAAAAGACCAACTTTATACTCATTTGATAATTCAACGTGCATGGGCATGCACCGGATGGAATTCACGCTCTATGTAAAATCTGGAGTGTAATGACCGTGGTTGATGAATGAAAGTCTTATTTCCGCAAAAAAAGAAGTTAAAGGTGAATATATTCCTCATGTGTAGAGTACAAACAGAGCATATAGTGATTGAGGTGAATACATGCCAGTACTAAAATCTTCTAATTTCTTTTGATTGAATCCAAGTTGTCTCTTTTCTTTCGATTCAGCAAAGCTAGTTCGAATAAATAGGATTGTCTATATCTTAACTCCTTTGCCAATTAAGCTTCAAAATTGCGGTCTGATTCAGAAACAATCGAACGATTGTGTCGCTAACTCCAGGAGATTCTCGTTAGATCTTAGGAACGCTGCAAGCCATCATATTATATAAGAATAAGATCGACAATTGATATGGACAAATCTTACTACAATCATATTACTACTACTTGCACATTGATGTGGACAGATCATACAAGATCGAAGGTACGTAAGACAAGGTCCTCTAGATTACGAAAAACTGTTTGCTTCGCCTCATGTGAGACGGACCCCGAGCTATTCTTCAATGGCGCACCACGCGCACATATTTGGCGGCGAAGTAACTCGTTATCCTAAGGACGTCCCCGTCAAGCCCGTCGACAACGTCACCCTTTTCCATCTCCCCGGCTGGACCTCGCCGAGTTTCCACCGTCGACGACCTGCCGCCGCCGCATTCTGCTGCACGAAGGAGATCAACGACGGTTTAGACGTGCACGGGTGCAGCAGAGCAGATCGACCGACGGATCGGTTGACAACACGTACCGTCACAGGCCGCGTGGCCGTGGTGGGGGGCGGCGGCTTTCGAGGTGCCCTGCGCCTCGCATTCGCAGGGCGAGACGGCGCTCGTGGCGCTGGTGCCGATCTCCTCCTCCGGACGAATGAGGAGCCAGCCGTCCAAGCTGGGCGAGGGAGCCAACGGCGGCCTGCAGCGCTGCCGGCTCGACTCCTTGCAGTAAGCGATCGCGCTCGCGACGGCCTCCTCCCTCGCCCGGGCGGTGCCGTCCTCGCCGGCGGCGACCCTCCCGTCCGGCTTCGTCGCCCGGCCCTTTCGTATCCCGCGCCCGTCTGACCGCTCGTCCGCAGCACCGGCGCGCTGCAGATTTCTGGCGAACCTGTGCAGGCACCGCCTTAGCGCGTGGCCCTTCCGTGCGGCCGTGTCACCGCCCTCCCTCACCGGTGAGCGCGCACTGTTCGACGAGCTGCTTCGGGCGCCGAGCAAGGAGGAGGAGGTGGACGACCTCGACGCCGGGGAGGAGCCCGGGTCGGAGGCCACCTTAGCATCGCCAGGGCCGAACGCCGGCGACGAGGAGCTGCCCTGCTCAACGCTCGAAGCGCCGTCCGTGGTCGCTGCCGTCGCCACGGCCGGCGCCATCGCCGCCCACACGGCGCATAGGAACATCCACGCCATGACGACCTGGAAGAAATGCATGGTGATCAGGAGCACTGGGGTTTTCTTGCAGGCCCTTGTGCACGTAGTACGTCCTTGTATATATATACACGTCGCGATTGCGATCGCGTTCGCCTCCGACTCCGGCGGTGGTTGCAGGGGGGGGGCACGGCGGCGTCTGCGGGCGCCTGATTTCCGAAATCCAAGATGCCACAGCGAGATTGCCAAAACCCTATGGCTAATCTATGGAATACTCCGGCGGTTCCTTCCATATACGGAGGGAGTACTAATTACTGCACGGTTTAATTACTCGATCACTGATTTATCGGATGAGCTAGTAATGCGGACGGATCGCTGATTTATTACCATATTCGATATTTCCTGAGTTATGGCCTTACCATACCTGGATTGATTTATTACTATACGTGGATTAATTATGATTTATTACTATATGATTTATTACTATACGTGGATAGCCTTACCATACCTAGTGGTAATTTAAATTTATTACCATATTCGATATTTCCCGAGTTATGGCCTTACCATACCTGGATTGGTAGCCTTTGGGGTAATTTAAATTTATTACCATGTTCGATATTTCCCGATTTTTGGCCTTACCATACCTGGATTGATAGCCTTTGGGGTAATTTAAATTTATTACCATATTCAAATTTTCCTGAGTTATGACCTTATCATACCTGGATTGATTTATTACTATACGTGGATTAATTATGATTTATTACTATACGTGGATAGCCTTACCATACCTGGTGGTAATTTAAATTTATTACCATATTCGATATTTCCCGAGTTATGGCCTTACCATATCTGGATTGATAGCCTTTGGGGTAATTTAAATTTATTACCATATAATTGCCATATTCAAAATTTCCTGAGTTATGACCTTACCATACCTAGATTGATAATTAATATACATGGATTAATTATGATTGATTACCATAAATACGTTGGGTATTGCCGGTCAGACAAGAAAAGAGAAAAACCGGTGGGAGGGGCTGGTGGGAGGTGGGACGAAGAAAAACCGGTTGAAAATAAACCGGTTGAAAGTGGGAGGGACTATTCAACCAATTCGTCCATTAGGAGTAGAGATGAGTTTGTTTACCCTTTGAAGTTGCCAACGCCCCGGTACATGCTTTCCATGCCATAATTTTCGTCTTCTACGGAACCGCAACTCGTCATATCAAGCTCCATAGTTTTTTGTCACCGTCGAGATGAAGACTCAACACACCTCCCGTAAACTCCTCATCATGCTCAGCCATGGCAAGATGGTAAGCACTATGGACAAAAAATTGTCCACTACGAGTCGGCTGCCACACAACAAAATTCTGGCACTGACTAGGAAAAGTTCAAATCTTAAGTATTTCACGAATATCCATTGACTGGAAGTGCTCACTCAATAATTAAGTCCACAATTGCGTTTTGGTGTAACTGGTCTGAAAGAGGGATCCTGCTGTGGTTTTGTCACGGTAGATGCCCTCGTGAAAGGACTTAGGTGCGAGGCCATGGCTACGGTGATTAGCTTAAAGGGGTTCAGCAGGACGAAGAACGCAAATTTACCCAGGTTCGGTCCCTCATGGTGGAGGTAAAAGCCTACTCCTGCTCTTGTTGCTATTGCTTGAGTATCAATTACAAGGGAGCGAAATCGCTTAACCTAGCTCTCGATTGATTGTAACTTAACCTTAACCCACCGTAGGGACTCGCCTTTATATACAGAGGTCGATGCCCTGGGCTTACAAGAGTCCAGGTTGGGTCACACTACGTGACCGGTCCTGGTTCTAAGTCGCCTTGCATTGCTAGGCAAGTCGCCGTCGGGCGGCTTACACCTTCGGGTTATGCGCCATCTCTAGGTCTTGGGCCTTCGGTTGGCCCGCCTCGTAAGCCGCCTCATGGCTTCATGGGATTGCTTAGGCTTCATCACTGAGTCGCCAACAGTGTAACCCGGTCCTTCCTGGGCTGGTCACACCATGGGGTTATGTCCCCAACATTAGGCCCCAGATTGATTTGAACCTGTTCGTGTCAATCTTCACTCCTCGGTTGGCGAGTCTTCTTTGGTTCTTATAAAACTTCAACCTTGAATAAATCTTCATAACCCACCATACAAAAAAGGATGACATCATCTTCATAACTTCAGAAAAAACCTCATGACGTCACAACGGATCTTTGCGTTAAACAGTCATTCCGAAAATCGAGGTGCCTCCTGTGTTGTGATAATTATAACGCCTCCTCGATCTTCGGGCCTGCCGTTTCACTATTCCACTTTTCCCTTATAAATAGGCACGGGGGTCCATCTCTTTTCCACTTTACCCTCGTCACCTCCACTTCTTCTTCTTCCTCTGAAAGACCGTCGCGACCGGAGCTCCGCCGCGCCAGTCCAACGACGCCAACTGCCCCTCGCCGTGGCCGCTGCATCAACCTGTTGCGACCAGAGTTCCGCCGCACGTCTCCATGATAACCCACAAGTGTAGGGGATCACAACAGCTTTCGAGGGTAAAGTATTCAACCCAAATTTATTGATTCGACACAAGGGGAGCCAAAGAATATTCTTGAGTATTAGCAGTTGAGTTGTCAATTCAACCACACCTGGATAACTTAGTATCTGCAGCAAAGTATTTAGTAGCACAAGTGGTATGATAATAAAGGTAACGGTGGCAAAAGTAAAGATAATTGTTTTTGGGTTTTTGTTATAGTTGTAACAGTAGCAACGAAAAAGTAAATAAGCGAAGAATAATATGTGAAAAGCTCGTAGGCAATGGATCAGTGATGGATAATTATGCCGGATACGATTCCTCATGTAATAGCTATAACATAGGATGATACATAACTAGCTCCAATTCATCAATGTAATGTAGGCATGTATTCCGTAAATAGTCATACGTGCTTATGGAAAAGAACTTGCATGACATCTTTTGTCCTACCCTCCCGTGGAAGCGGGGTCCTAGCGGAAACTAAGGGATATTAAGGCCTCCTTTTAATAGGGAACCGTAACAAAGCATTAGCACATAGTGAATACATGAACTCCTCAAACTATGGTCATCACCGAGAAGTATCCCGATTATTGTCACTTCGGGGTTGTTGGATCATAACACATAATAGGTGACTATAGACTTGCAAGATAGGATCAAGAACACACATATATTCATGAAAACATAATAGGTTCAGATCTGAAATCATGGCACCCGAGCCCTAGTGACAAGCATTAAGCATAGCAAAGTCATAGCAACATCAATCTCATAACATAGTGGATACTAGGGATCAAACCCTAACAAAACTAACTTGATTACATGCTAAATCTCATCCAACCCATCACCGTCCAGCAAGCCTACGATGGAATTACTCACACACGACGGTGAGCATCATGAAATTGGTGATGGAGGATGGTTGATGATGACGACGGCGACGAATCCCCCTCTCCGGAGCCCCGAACGGACTCCAGATCAGCCCTCCCGAGAGAGATTAGGGCTTGGCGGCGGCCCCGTGTCGTAAAACGCGATGAAACTTTCTCTCTGATTTTTTCTCCCCGAACGTGAATATATGGAGTTGGAGTTGAGGTCGGTGGAGGTCCAGGGGTCCCACGAGATAGGAGGGCGCGCCCTAGGGGGGGCGCCCCCTTGTCTCGTGGACAGCCTGTGGGCCCCTGGTCTTGATTCTTTCGCCAAAAATTCTTATTAATTCCAAAAAGTGCCTCCGTGGATTTTTAGGACATTCCGAGAACTTTTCTTTTCTACACATAAAACAACATCATGGCAGTTCTGCTGAAAACAACGTCAATCCGGGTTAGTTTCATTCAAATCATGCAAGTTAGAGTCCAAAACAAGGGCAAAAGTGTTTGGAAAAGTAGATACGTTGGAGACGTATCAACTCCCCCAAGCTTAAACCTTTGCTTGTCCTCAAGCAATTCAGTTGATAAACTGAAAGTGAAAAAGAAAAACTTTTACAAACTCTGTTTGCTCTTGTTGTTGTAACATGAAAAGCCAGCATTCAAGTTTCAGCAAATATTATGAACTAACCGTACTCACAATAACACATAGGTCTCACAATTACTCATATCAATAGCATAATCAGCTAGCGAGCCATAATAATAAAACTTGGATGACAACACTTTCTCAAAATAATCATAACATGATATAACAAAATGGTATCTCGCTAGCCCTTTCTGAGACCGCAAAACATAAATGCAGAGCACCTTTAAAGATCAAGGACTGACTAAACATTGTAATTCATGGTAAAAGAGATCCAGTCAAGTCATACCCAATATAAACCAATAGTAATGAATGCAAATGGCAGTGCGCTCTGCAGCGGGTGCTTTTTAAAAAGAAGGGTGATGACTCAACATAAAAGTAAATAGATAGGCCCTTCGCAGAGGGAAGTAGGGATTTGTAGAGATGCAAGAGCTCGATTTTAAAATAGAGATTGAATAACATTTTGAGCGACATACTTTCACTGTCAACGCAACAACTATGAGATGGCTGTATCTTCCATACTAAATGCATTATAGGCAGTTCCCAAACAGAATGGTAAAGGTTTATACTCCCCTAACCACCAACAAGCATCAATCCATGGCTTGCTCGAAATAACGAGTGCCTCCAACATACAACAGTCCTGGGGGAGTTTTGTTTAATTATTTTGATTTTCTTTGATCTTTTTGGATCATGGGACTAGGCATCCCGGTTACCGGCTGAGAGAGTCCTGGATTAGGGGGTGTCCGGATAGCCGGACTCCTGGACTATGAAGATACAAGATTGAAGACTTCGTCACGTGTCCGGATGGGACTTTCCTTGGTGTGGAAGGCAAGCTTGGCGATACAGATATGTAGATCTCCTACCATTGTAACCGACTCTGTGTAACCCTAACCCTCTTCGGTGCCTATATAAACCGAAGGGTTTTAGTCCGTAGGACGATCAACAATCATACCATAGGCTAGCTTCTAGGGTTTAGCCTCTCTGATCTCGTGGTAGATCTACTCTTGTACTACCCATATCATCAATATCAATCAAGCAGGAGTAGGGTTTTACCTCCATTGAGAGGGCCCGAACCTGGGTAAAAACATCGTGTCCCTTGTCTCCTGTTACCATCCGCCTAGACGCACAGTTCGGGACCCCCTACCCGAGATCCGCCGGTTTTGACACCGACATTGGTGCTTTCATTGAGAGTTCCTCTGTGTCGTCATCTTTAGGCCCGATGGCTCCTCCAATCATCTACAACGATGCGGTCCAGGGTGAGACTTTTCTCCCCGGACAGATCTTCGTATTTGGCGGCTTTGCACTACGGGCCAATTCGCTTGGCCATCTGGAGCAGATTGAAAGCTACGCCCCTGGCCATCAGGTCAGATTTGGAAGTTTGAACTATACGGCTGGCGTCTGCGAAGACTTGATCTTCGACGGGTTTGAGCCACAGCCAAGCGCGTCGCACTGTCACGACGGGCATGATCTAACTCTGCAGCCAGACAGTGCCCCGGAGGCCGCACCAGTGTCCGCTCCGACCCTTAGCTCGGAGCCGACTGCGCCGATCGAGGACAGGTGGCTGGACACCGCCTTGGGGGATGCTATCTCTACGGCGATTGAGCCGAACACCACCCCTGTCCTTTGCGAAGCTCGTGACTCCAAGGTGCCGGACTCCTCTCCGGACTCCGAACCTTCCGCGCCCCTGCCAATCGAATCCGATCGGGCGCCGATCATGGAGTTCACTGCTGCGGACATCTTTCAGCACTCGCCCTTCGGCGACATCCTGAATTCACTAAAGTCTCTCTCTTTATCGGGGGAGCCCTGGCCGGATTATGGTCAGGAAGGTTGGGATGCGGACGACAAAGAAATTCAATGCCCACCCACCACCCACTTCGTAGCCACTGTCGATGATTTAACCGACATGCTCGACTTCGACTCCGAAGACATCGACGGTATGGATGACGATGCAGGAGACGACCAAGAACCAGTGCCTACAGGGCATTGGAAGGCCACCTCATCATACGACATATACATGGTGGACATCCCAAACGATGGGAATGGGGATGGAACAACGGAGGATGACCCCTCCAAGAAACAGCCTAGGCGCCGGCGTCAGCGGCGCCGCTCTAAATCCCGCCACAGCAAAAACGGCGATTCCGGCACCGGAGACAATAACACCCCAGACAGTGCCGAAGACAACCCCCTCCAGCAGGATTCAGTGCAGGAGGATGGGGAAGCCAGCCCTCATGAGAGAGCGGCAGACAGAGAGGTAGAGGACAATAATTACATTCCTCCCTCCGAAGACAAGGCAAGCCTCGATGTCGGTGTAAAAATCGGCGGATCTCGGGTAGGGGGTCCCGAACTGTGCGTCTAGGCGGATGGTAACAGGAGACAAGGGACACGATGTTTTCACCCAGGTTCGGGCCCTCTCGATGGAGGTAAAACCCTACTCCTGCTTGATTGATATTGATGATATGGGTAGTACAAGAGTGGATCTACCACGAGATCAAGGAGGCTAAACCCTAGAAGCTAGCCTATGGTATGATTGTTGTTCGTCCTATGGACTAAAACCCTCCGGTTTATATAGACACCAGGGAGGGCTAGGGTTACACAGAGTCGGTTACAATGGTAGGAGATCCACATATCCGTATTGCCAAGCTTGCCTTCCACGCCAAGGAAAGTCCCATCCGGACACGGGACGAAGTCTTCAATCTTGTATCTTCATAGTCTTGGAGTCCGGCCAACAATGATAGTTCGGCTATCCGGACACCCCCTAGTCCAGGACTCCCTCAGTAGCCCCTAAACCAGGCTTCAATGACGATGAGTCCGGCGCGTATATTGTCTTCGGCATTGCAAAGCGGGTTCCTCCTCCGAATAATTTCATAGAAGATTGTGAACACCAGGATAGTGTCCGGCTCTGCAAAATAAATTCCACATACCACCGTAGAGAGAATAATATTTACACAAGTTCAATCTGCTGACGTATTTCGTGGCGTGACGTCACCCACGGCCAAGCCTTTACTCGTTTTTGTCATACCACCTTAGCGCGTTTAGCGAAGCGGTTTCCTTGGCACGTCTTGTCGAAGCAGAGATCATGTTCCCCTTATTATGGGATTCTCATCAATACGGATGTGGGTAACCCAACCGCGCCATTGATTGCGGCGCTTGGGAGATAAGCGAGTTTTACCAGGCTGGCGGGGACGCATAGTTTTGTCCGCCCATATATAAGGGGATAAGGATCCACCTTTTTACCTACACCTTCTTCCTCCTTTGCTTATCCATCTCCGTGCACTCGAGCTCCAGCGCCCAAGTCCGCACATCTCACCTCGACCTTCTCCAACAATGTCCGGAGCGGGAGGCAAGTGGATGGCCTCCTCCATTACGGAGGGGCACATCAAGAAGCTGCGCAGCGCCGGATATTTGTCCAGCGACATCGCGCACCGGCTCCCCGACGAGGGGCAGCTCATTCCCACCCCTAGGCCCCATGAGAGGGTGGTATTCCTTCCCCATTTCCTCCGCGGACTGGGCTTCCCACTCCACCCCTTTGTCCGGGGGCTCATGTTCTAGTACGGCCTGGATTTCCACGATCTGGCCCCGAATTTCATCCTCAACATCTCGGCGTTTATCGTCATGTGCGAGGCCTTCCTCTGCATCCAGCCCCACTTCGGCTTATGGCTAAAGACCTTCAATGTCAAGCTGAAGGTTGCGAAGGGCAGCCAAGCGGAGTGCGGAGGCGCCATGGTGGGCAAGATGCCCAACGTCATTTGGCTCAAGGGCGCCTTTGTGGAAACCATCAAAGGGTGGCAATCGGGGTGGTTCTACATCACCGAGCCGCGTGACCCTGAATGGGCAGCGGTCCCCGAATTCAGATCTGGCATCCCCATGCGGCTCTCTTCCTGGAAAGAGAAGGGCCTGCTGTGGGGCAGTTCGGAAGAGCTGATCGGACTCCAATCCTATCTCCAAACCCTGGTGAACAAGAAGCTCAAGCTTGTCAATGTAATCCAGGTCATGCTCATCCGCCGGATTCTCCCCTGCCAGCAGCGGGACTTCAATTTGTGGGAGTTCAATCCGGCACAACACCGGACCTTGAGCGGGCTCTTCGACACTACGTACGAAGATGCTTGGAAGGTGCTGTTCAAGGGCGGCGAGGCCCCTGCATCCGCTGGATTCAGCTCGCAGCGTCCGGCTGGTGAGGTAAGCCATGTTATCCTTTATGGGACACTTGCTTTTCATAGTTTGGCTCTATGTGGGATCTAAACTCCCAATACCTTTAACATGCCTGGCAGGAGACGTCCGGACAGGTTAACTATCCGGCCCCCCTTCCAGAAGACCCAGCGGATGCCCGTTTGACAGGGCTGCTGGTCCCGGCGCCTTACGTAGTGCCGGAGAAGAAGGCCAAGAAGAAGGCCACGGGAACCCGGAGGAGTTCCCGGCGTCAGGTGCTATCGGATTCACCATCCGATGATTCCGAGGCGGACTCCTCCCACGAGGACGAGGAGGAGAAGAAAGAGGCCTCTCCCCCAGCGGGGGGAGAGAAGAAGAGGAAGGCCTTCCCAACGAGGGAGGCCGAAGGGTCCAAGAAGGGAAGGACCCTTCCCCCGGACTGTTCTGCCAATGCCGGTGACGGCGACGAGGAGTGGCCCTCAAGGGCCAAGCCCCTGGCGAGATCGTAAGTATCCGGACTCCTAAATGATTTATAATTTTTCTTTTTGTCGCATGGTGTCTTTCTAATGTCGCATACAACCCTGTAGTCCGCCCAAGGACGATCTTCCCGCTTCGTCGAGCGGGTCCTTGGGCACGTCGGATGTGGATTCTCTTCCGACCGCCTCCACCCCCCGCGATGCTAACGACGCCGAGGTGGGGTCCTGGGAAGGGACCCACCAGGAGGAGGAGGCCCTAGAGGTGCCGCAGGGCAACCTCCCGGACTTTGGACCAGACTCCGCACCGGAACCTGCAGTGGTTCCGGAGTCCGGCGGGCAGCCCCTTCGTAAGAAGGGCAAGACTGTGACACCGGCGGCCTCCGTCCAACCGGAGGCGCCGGATAACTTGCTGGAGGTGCTCAATGGCGCTTCCATCAAAGAGGAACACCGCACTGTCATGAGTGCAGTGATTCAGAAGGTTCAGCTCGCCAAGAGCGGGCTGACCGAAGCCTGCACCAGCCTTCTAACAGGCTTTGAGGTAAGAATTTTAAGATATGTAATATAATACCGCATAGACAGTAGCCCCTGATGCTTGGTTCGGTATTCGGAAAGAAAAGCCGGACTGAGGATCTAAAAAGATATACGCAGGAGTCTTAACAAAAATATGTCAATATGGGAATGCAGGCTGCGCTACAGACCTCTGCCGCACTGACTGCGGAGGTCAATGCTTTGAAGCAGAGCTTCGAGCGGTCCGAGAGCGAGCTCGACCGTGCCAAGAAGCAGCTCGAGGACAAGGAAGTTGAGTAACACCTTATTAAAGTTTTACCTTACAGAAAAGGATTTGGTTGCAAGAGGAATGACAAGGATAACGTGGGTACTCCAGGGGCTACGAACGAGGTGGCGACCCTGAAGGAGGCGGTATCCGTGTCCGAACACAATGCGGCCGCGGAACGTGCCGAGCGAGAGAAACAGGAGGCGTGGGTGGCGGAGGTACGACAAGAGCTCCAGGCTCTCGTGGAAAAACACGAGAGTTTGGAGCATGACTCGAAGACTCGAGAGTCCAAGCTTGCGTCAGCTCTTGAGAGTGCCAAAGCCGCTAAGGCCGAAGCCCACAAGGCCCTCCAGGAAATCGAGGAATTGAAGAAAATAGCGGCGAGTAAGGCATTCTTCATGCAAAGCAAGCATGTAAAAGTGAATTACCTGTTACTTACCCGAATTCGGAGCTCTCCAGGAGCATTCGCAGATCTGCCCCGCAGCATGTCCGATGCTGCCGCTTTCTACAGAGCCGAGGAGGGGAGCTCGAAGGAGAAGGTGTTCTGGTCTCAGTATGCTGAGGCCGGACATCCGGTGCCCCTTAGCGACCAGCTGAAGTAGCTGGTCGAGCTCCACAAGGTGGCCGAACAGGCCATGAAGGGCCTTATAGTTCGGCTATGGCCCAAAGAGGCCATGCCTGGGAGCTACTTCGGCCTGGTGCGGTGGCTGGTGGATGCGAGTCCCTGGATTGAAGTCATCAAGCACTCCGCCTGCATTGAAGGTGCCCGTCGGACCCTTGCCCGTGCTAAAGTGCACTGGGGCAGGATGGATGCTGAGAAGCTTGTGAAGGATGCGCCACCGCCGGGCAAGGAGTATCGCACACCCGAGATGTATTATAAGGGTGTCCTGAAGGGTGCCCGCATTATTGCGGGTGAGTGCTCCAAAGATGTAATATTTGAGTAGACTCGCATTTTGTTATCCTGTGCGCCGAAAACTTTGTTCGTATGCGCTAAGCAACGCTTGTTAATTTAAAATATTACCTTCTGTGCGGCCGTTTATCAAATCTGAGAGATGGCAAGTCATCGGCTTCAGCCCCCATGCCACGAGTGCTGGGGTGTTCGGGATAAACTTGAGCACTCTTGTTCCCATTTTTGGCTCCATCTAGGGAGGCGCTCAACACAACGAACAAGGCAACCGGACTTATAGTGCTTGAACACTCTCACTTAGCCATAGAATTCTATAATTTTAAATTTCGGCGAAGCCCCTAGTGTTCGGAAGGCCGAATTCGGGGCGCTATCCATGCCTGGGCCGGACAAAGCCGGTTCCTCGCTCTAAGCGCATAAGTATTTAGGGACTCGAAAAAACCTCTCGAACAGCGACCAGCTCTCGCCTCATCATGACGGTCAGTTTTAGCTTTCTCCACTGAGGTGCTCCCCCAGCTCAACTGGGGCACAATCGCAGTGGTTCTCCCAGCGCTACCTTAGCCGATATAACGGAACGTAAGGTACCAAAACATGGGAGCCGGGCAAACCCAACTATTGACCCAAGACATGATTCGGAGCCGATGCATATAATGCTATAAGTTCGAGGTGCCTCACTTGTGAAAGTGTTCAGACTTATCACACCATGATGTGGGGAACTTAAGCCCCTGGTGTATTTAGCCATACCAAAGTGTATGGATGCAACATGTCATAAGTGAACATATTTATAAGAAAGGAATGCAATTATAAGCAAAAAGCGATGCATTGTTTATTCAAAAAATACTGCCGATAATGCAGAACAATACAAATAGTGCGATAAGCAAGGGGTGGAACTATTTAGCATGTCCCCCTCCAGGGGTAGGCCGCGGAATGGTGTATAAAACAGGTATAATGCTCGTAATGGAGACCACCTGGATACTCGGCGTGGCCTTTCTTCTTCCCTGGCTGTTGCATCGTGAGTTCGGCAGGTCTACTGCTGGATAGGGCCTCTCGTAAACGGAGTCCTGAGGATAAGATAAAAAAGAAAAAATGAAAGAAAAAGGATGACACACTTGGGAGCCCCTGGTGTGGTTGAGCCGCACTCTGGGCCTGCCGTGGTCGTGCCCCTCGTCCTATGCCCATGGTATCTCCAGAGCGTAGTTATGTACGCGGAGTACTGGTTTTGCAATTTTGCAAGGGCTGGGGTTGGGGCCGCATTGCTACGCGTGCTCAGAACGTGCCAGGTGGTCTTGTTGTAGGTTACCCCGGGCGCTTGGCGGTGTCCGGTCTCTTAACGGCCGGACTCGAGAATTGCCTTAAGAGGCTGCTCTGCACTTCTGCCGCGAGGGCCGCTGTATGTTCCTCCGTTCGGAGGGAGCGTTCAGTGTTTCCGTTGACCGTGATGACTCCTCGAGGGCCTGGCATCTTGAGCTTGAGGTATGTGTAGTGCGGCACCGCGTTGAATTTTGCAAACGCGGTTCGTCCGAGTAGCGCATGATAGCCGCTGCGGAACGGAACTATGTTGAAGATTAACTCCTCGGTTTGGAAGTTATCCGGGGATCCGAAGACCACTTCCAGTGTCACTGAGCCTGTACAATTGGCCTCTACACCTGGTATGATGCCTTTGAAGGTCGTCTTTGTGGGTTTAATCCTTGAGGGGTCTATGCCCATCTTGCGCACTGTGTCCTGGTAAAGCATGTTCAGGCTGCTGCTGCCGTCCATCAGGACTCTAGTGAGGTGAAATCCATCGACGATTGGGTCTAGAACCAATGCAGCGAACCCGCCATGGCGGATGCTGGTGGGGTGGTCCCTTCGATCAAAGGTGATCGGGCAGGAGGACCATGGATTGAACTTTGGGGCGACTGGCTCCATCGCATATACGTCCCTGAGTGCACGCTTCCGCTCCCTTTCGGGTATGTGGGTTGCGTATATCATGTTCACCGTCCGCACTTGTGGGGGGAAACCCATCTGTCCTCTATTGTTCGGCGGCCGGGTATCTTCCTCGTCATCGCTATGCAGCCCCTTGTCATTGTTTTCGGCAATTAACTTGCCTGCCTGCTTCAATACCCAACAATCCCTGTTGTTGTGATTAGCTGGCTTTTTGGGGGTGCCGTGTATCTGGCACGAGCGGTCGAGTATTCGGTCCAAATTGGATGGACCCGGAGTAGTTCTTTTGAATGGCTTTTTCCGCTGACCGGGTTTGGAGCCTCTGAATCCGGCGTTGACTACCGTATCCTCAGTATTATCGCCGTTAACGCGGCGTTTGTTCTTGTTGCGACGCGACCTGCCATTGCGGTCCTTGGTATCCGTACTGCCAGAATTTTTGCTGAGGTTGTTATTGCGGGCTAGCCAGCTGTCCTCTCCCGCGCAGAAGCAGGTCATGAGTGATGTGAGGGCTGCCATGGATTTCGGCTTTTCCTGTCCTAGGTGCCGGGCAGGCCACTCATTGCAGATGTTATGCTTGAAGGCTGCGAGGGCCTCTGCATCCGGACAGTCGACAATTTGATTTTTCTTTGTTAAGAACCGTGTCCAGAATTGTCTGGCCGATTCGTCTGGCTGCTGAATTATGTGGCTTAGGTCATCGGCATCTGGTGGTCGCACATATGTGCCCTGGAAGTTATCAAGGAATGCGGCTTCCAGGTCCTCCCAACACCCAATTGATTCTGCTGGCAAGCTGTTAAGCCAATGCCGAGCTGGTCCTTTAAGCTTGAGTGGAAGGTATTTGATGGCGTGAAGATCATCACCGCGGGCCATGTGGATATGAAGGAGATAGTCTTCGATCCAAACCGTGGGGTCTGTTGTGCCATCGTAGGATTCAATGTTCACGGGTTTGAACCCTTCGGGGATTTGATGATCCATTACTTCATCTGTGAAGCATAGTGGGTGTGCGGCGCCTCTATATTGGGCTATATCACGACGTAGCTCAAGCGAGCTTTGTCTACTGTGTTCGGCCCGGCCGGAGTTGCTGTATCCGGCGCAACGATCGTCGTCGCGCATCGTGGGGCGCCCACGCAATCCGTAGATCGATCTTGATTGTCTTGCCTTATCCTCCAATATGTCTTGCAAGTCCGGCGCATTCCCCCGTGGCTTTGTACTTTTCGAGCGATGCCGGGGTACGACTTTAGTGGAGGGCCTGGAGGCCTCACTGTCGCGGCCACGAGGTGGCCGGTCGGCCGTATTGTGCGTTGGTGATGTGGGTTTATATGCTTCCTCATCTAATCGAGGCAGCAACTTGCGTTTAGGGTAGCTTTTGGAGGGGCGTTCGAGTTCGTACTCTTCGGCCGCAAGGACTTCGGTCCATCTGTCGACTAGCAAATCTTGATCAGCTCTAAGTTGTTGCTGCTTTTTCTTGAGGCTGCTTGCCGTGGCCATAAGCCTGCGTTTAAAACGCTCTTGCTCGACGGGATCCTCAGGCACGACGAATTCGTCGTCGTCGAGGCTTGCCTCGTCTCCGGAGGGAGGCATGTAATTATCGTCCTCTACCTCTTTGTCTGCCGCTCTCTCGTGAGGGCTGGCTTCTTCATCCTCCTGTGCTGAATCTTGCTGGAGGGGGTTGTCTTCGACACTGTCAGGGGTGTTATTGTATCCGGTGCCGGAATCTCCATTCTTGCTGTGGCGGGATTTAGAGCGGCGCCGCTGACGTTAGCGCTTAGGCTGTTTCTTGGAGGGGTCTTCCTCCGCTGTTCCATCGCCATTCCCATCCTTTGGGATGTCCACCATGTATATGTCGTATGACGAGGTGGCCTTCCAGTGCCCCGTAGGCGCTAGTTCTTGGTCATCTCCGGCCTCGTCGTCCATACCGTCAATGTCTTCGGAGTCGAAGTCTAGCATGTCCGTTAGATCATCAATAGTGGCTACAAAGTGAGTGGTGGGCGGGCTTTGATTTTCTTCGCCGCCCGCATCCCAACCATCCTGACCGTAATCCGGCCAGGGCTCTCCTGGTAACAAGAGAGACTTTAGCGAATTCAGGATGTCACCGAAAGGCGAGTGCTAAAAGATATCCGCAGTGGTGAACTCCATGATCGGGGCCCAATCAGATTCGATTGGTAGGGGCACGGGAGGTTCTGGATCCGGCGAGGGGTCCGGCACCTCGGAGTCACGAGCTTCACAAGGGACAGGGTCGGTATTCGGCTCCATCGCCGTAGAGGTAGCAGCCCCCAAGGCGGTGTCTAGCCACCCATCCTCGATCTGCGCAGTCGGCTCCGAATTAAGGGTCGGAGCGGACTCTTGTGCGGCCTCCAGGGCACTGTCCGGCAGCAGAGCTAAATCATGCCCATCGAGACAGTGCGGCGCGCTCGGCTGTGGCTCGAATTCGTCGAAGATCAAGTCTCCGCGGATGTGGGCCGTGAAGTTCAAACTTCCAAATCCGACCTGATGGCCAGGGGCGTAACTTTCGATCTGCTCCATATGGCCAAGTGAATTGGCCCGTAGTGCAAAGCCGCCGAATACGAAGATCTATCCGGGAAGAAAAGTCTCACCCTGGACCGCGTTGTTGTTGATGATCGAAGGAGCCATCGGGCCTATAGGTGACGACACAGGGGAACTCTCAATGAAAGCACCAATGTCGGTGTCAAAACCGGCGGATCTCGGGTAGGGGGTCCCGAACTGTGCGTCTAGGCGGATGGTAACAGGAGACAAGGGACACGATGTTTTTACCCAGGTTCGGGCCCTCTCGATGGAGGTAAAACCCTACTCCTGCTTGATTGATATTGATGATATGGGTAGTACAAGAGTGGATCTACCACGAGATCAAGGAGGCTAAACCCTAGAAGCTAGCCTATGGTATGATTGTTGTTCGTCCTATGGACTAAAACCCTCCGGTTTATATAGACACCGGGGAGGGCTAGGGTTACACAGAGTCGGTTATAATGGTAGGAGATCTACATATCCGTATTGCCAAGCTTGCCTTCCACGCCAAGGAAAGTCCCATCCGGACACGGGACGAAGTCTTCAATCTTGTATCTTCATAGTCTTGGAGTCCGGCCAACGATGATAGTTCGGCTATCCGGACACCCCCTAGTCCAGGACTCCCTCACTCGACGATGACGAATTTGTCGTGCCTGAGGATCCCGTCGAACAGGAGCGTTTCAAACGCAGGCTTATGGCAACGGCAAGCAACCTAAAGAAAAAGCAGCAACAGCTTAGAGCTGACCAAGATTTGCTAGCTGACAGATGGACCAAAATCCTTGCGGCCGAAGAGTACGAACTCGAACGCCCCTCCAAGAGCTACCCAAAACGCAGGCTGCTACCCCGATCAGAGGAGGAAGCACCCAAACCTACATCACCAGCACATGATGCGGCCGACCGGCCACCTCGTGGCCGCGACAGAGAGGCCTCTCGGCCCTCCACTCAAGCCGCACCCTGGCATCGCTCAAAAAGTACAAAGGCACGGGGAAATGCGCCAGACCTACGAGATATATTGGAGTACAAGGCAAGGCAAACAAGATTGATCTACGGATCGTGTGGGCGCCTCACTACACATGACGATAACCGTCATGCCGGATACAGCAAATCCGGCCGAGCCGAACACAGCAGACAAAGCTCATTTGAGCTACGTCGTGATATAGCCCAATACAGAGGCGCCGCACACCAACTATGCTTCACAGACGAAGTGATGGATCATCAAATCCCTGAGGATTTCAAACCCGTAAACATTGAATCATACGATGGCACAACAGATCCTGCGGTTTGGATCGAGGACTATCTCCTTCACATCCACATGGCCCGCGGTGATGACCTACACGCCATCAAATACCTCTCACTCAAGCTTAAAGGACCAGCTCGGCATTGGCTTAATAGCTTGCCAGCAGAGTCAATTGGTTGTTGGGAAGACCTGGAAGCCGCATTCCTCGATAATTTCCAGGGCACTTATGTGCGACCACTAGACGCCGATGACCTACACCACATAATTCAGCAGCCAGAGGAATCGGCCAGACAATTCTGGACACGGTTCCTAACCAAGAAAAATCAAATCGTCGACTGTCCGGATGCAGAGGCCCTTGCAGCCTTCAAACATAACATCCGCGACGAGTGGCTTGCCCGGCACCTAGGACAGGAAAAGCCGAAATCCATGGCAGCCCTCACAACACTCATGACCCACTTTTGCGCGGGAGAGGACATCTGGCTAGCTCGTAGTAACAACATGACCAAGAGCCCTGGTAATTTGGATACCAAGGACAACAACGGCAGGTCGCATCGCAACAAGCACAAGCGCCACATTAACAGTGATAATGCTGAGGATACGACAGTCAATGCCAGATTCAGAGGCTCTAAACCCGGTCAGTGGAAAAAGCCATTCAAAATAAATACACCGGGCCCGTCCAGTTTGGACCGAATACTCGATCACTCGTGCCAGATACACGGCACCCCCGAAAAACCAGCCAACCACACCAACAGGGATTGTTGGGTGTTGAAGCAGGCAGGCAAGTTAAATGCCGAAAACAATGACAAGGGGCTGCATAGCGACGACGAGGAGCCCCGGCCGCCGAACAATAGAGGACACAAGGGCTCCCCCCTACAAGTGCAGACGGTGAACATGATATACGCAACCCACATACCCAAAAGGGAGCGAAAGCGTGCACTAAGGGACGTATATGCGATGGAGCCAGTCGCCCCAAAGTTCAATCCGTGGTCCCCCTACCCGATCACTTTTGATCGAAGGGACCACCCCACTAGCATCCGCCATGGCGGATTCGCCGCATTGGTTCTAGACCCAATCGTCGACGGATTTCACCTCACTAGAGTCCTGATGGACGGCGGTAGCAGCCTGAACCTGCTTTATCAGGATACAGTGCGCAAAATGGGCATAGACCCCTCAAGGATTAAACCCACAAAGATGACCTTTAAAGGCGTCATACCAGGTGTAGAGGCCAACTGTACAGGCTCAATTACACTTGAAGTGGTCTTCGGATCCCCGGATAACTTCTGAAGCAAGGAGTTAATCTTCGACATAGTCCCATTCCACAGCGGCTATCACGCACTGCTCGGACGAACCACATTTGCAAAGTTCAATGCGGTGCCGCACTACGCATACCTCAAGCTCAAGATGCCAGGCCCTCGAGGAGTCATTATGGTCAACGGAAACACCAAACGCTCTCTCTGAATGGAAGGGCAAACGGCGGCCCTCACGGCGGAAGTACAAAGCAGCCTCTCAAGGCAATTCTCGAGTCCGGCTATTCAACGTCCAGACACCGTCAAGCGCGCCCGGAGTAACCTACAACAAGACCGCCTGGCACGTTCCGAGCATGCGTAGCAATGCGGCCCCAACCCTAGCCCTCACGAAATTGTGAAACCAGTACTACGCGTACATAATTACGCTCTGGAAATACCATGGGCATAGGGGGAGGGGCACGACCACGGCAGGCCCAGAATGCGGCTCAACCGCACCAGGGGCTCCCGATTGTGTCATTCTTTTTTCTTACTTCCAAAGCCCTATCCGGCAGTAGAATCGCCGAACACATGATGCAATAGCCAAGGAAGCAGAAAGCTACATCGAGTGTCCAGGTGGTCTCTATAACGAGCAGTATACTTGTTTCACATATCATCCCGCAGCTCGCCCCTGGAGGGGGACAGGTCAAATAGTCCCGTCCATTGCTTATCACACTATTTGTATCGTTCTGCTTTTACCGCAGCCTTTTTGAATAAACAATACATAGCTTCTGCCTATTATTGCATTCCTTTTTTTATATATGTTCACTGATGACATGTTGCATCCGTACACTTTGGTACGGCCAAATACACCAGCGGCTTAAGTACCCCAAAATATGGTGTAATAAGTCCGAACACTTTCACAAGTGCGGCACCCCGAACTTATAGCATTATATGCATCAGCTCCGAATCATGTCTTGAGTCAATAGTTGGGTTTGCCCGGCTCCCATGTTTTGGTACCTTACGTTCCGTTATATCGGCTAAGGTAGCGCTGGGAGAACCACTGCGATTGTGCCCCGGTTGAGCTGGGTTCAGCACCACAGTGGAGAAAGCTAAAACTGACTGTCATGATAGGGCGAGAGCCAGTCGCTGTTCGAGAGGTTTTCGAGTCCCTAAAGACTTATGCTGCTTAGAGTGAGGAGTCGGCTTTGTCCGGCCCAGGCGTGGATAGCGCCCTGAACTCGGTCATCCGAATACTAGGGGCTTCGCTGAAATTTAAAATTATAGAATTCTATGGCTAAGTGAGAGTGTTCAAGCATTATAGTCCGGTTGCCTCGTTCGTTGCGTTGAGCGCCTCCCTCGAAGGACCCAAGAATGGGGAAAAGAGCGCTCAAGTTTATCCCGAACACCCCAACACTCGTGGCATGGGGGCAGAAGCCGACGACTAGCCATCTCTCAAATTTAATAAACAGCCGCACAGAAGGTAATATTTTAAATTTACAAGCGTTGCTTAGCGCATATGAACAAGTTTTTAGCGTATAGGATAACAAATGCGAGTTTACTCAAAAATTACATCTTTGGAGCATTCACCCGCTATAAGGCAGGCACCCTTTAGGACGCTCTCATAATACATCTCGGGCTTGCGATACTCCCTGCCCGGCGGTGGTCTGTCCGTCACAAGCTTCTCAGCGTCCATCTTGCCCCAGTGCACTTTAGCACGGGCAAGGGCCCTATGGGCACCTTCGATGCAGACGGAGCGCTTGACGACTTCAATCAATGGACAGGCGTCCACCAGCCGCCTCACCAGCCTGAAGTAGCTCCCAGGCATGGCTTCCTCAGGCCACAGCTGAACTATGAGGCCCTTCATGGCCTGTTCGGCCACCTTATGGAGCTTGACCAGCTGCTTCAGCTGGTCGCTCAAGGGCACCGGGTGTCCGGCCTCAGCATACTGAGACCAGAACACCTTCTCCGTCGAGCTCCCCTCCTCGGCTCGGTAGAACACGACAGCATCGGACACACTGTGGGGAAGATCTGCGAATGCTCCTGGAGAGCTCCGGATTCGGGTAAGTAACAAATAATCCACTTTCACGTGCTTGCTTTGCATAAAGAATGCCTTACCCGCCGCTATCTTCTTCAATGCCTCAATTTCCTGGAGGGCTTTTTGGGCTTCGGCCTTAGCGGCTTTGGCGCTCTCAAGGGCCGAGGCGAGCTCGGACTCTCGAGTCTTTGAGTCACGCTCCAAACTCTCGTGTTTTTCCACGAGAGCCCGGAGCTCTTGCCGCACCTCAGCCACCCATGCCTCCTGCTTCTCTCGCTCGGTGCGCTCCGCGGCCGCATTGCTTTCGGCCTTGGAAACCGCTTCCTTCAGGGTCGCCACCTCGTTCGTGGCCCCTGCAATACTCACATTATCCCTGTCATTTCTTGCAACCACATCTTTTATGTACTTCCATAAGGTATTACTTACCTTCCTTGTCCTCGAGCTGCTTCTTGGCAAGGCGGAGCTCGTTCTCGGACCGCTCGAGGCTCTGCTTCAATGCATTGACCTCCGTAGTTAGTGCAACAGAGGTCAGCAGCGCAGCCTGCATTCCCCATATTGACATACTTATGTTAGACTCATGCGTACATCTTTTTAGATCCTCAGTTCGCCTTTTCTTTCCGAACACCAAACTAAGCATCAGGGGCTAATGTCTATGCGGTAATATTTTTACATATCTTAAATACATACCTCAAAGCCTGTTAGAAGGCTGGCACAGGCTTCAGTCAGCCCGCTCTTGGCAGACTGAACTTTCTGGATCACCACACTCATAACAGTGCGGTGCTCCTCGTTGATGGAGGCGCCGTTAAGCGCCTCCATCAAATTATCCGGTGCCTCCGTTTGGACGGAGGTCACCGGTGTCGCAGTCTCGCCCTTCTTACGAAGGGGCCGCCAGCCGGACTCCGGAACTACTGAAGGTTCCGGTATGGAGTCCGGCCCAGGGCCGGACTTAGAGCCCTTTGGGGTTTTATCCCCCTTGCGCCTGGAGTTCGGGAGGTTGCCTTGCGGCACCTCCTGGACCACCTCCTCCTGGCTAGGCCCCTTTTGGGACCCCACCTCAGCGTCATCCACAGTGCGAGGAGAGGAGGCAGCCGGAAGTGAGGTGCTATTCATGTCCGACGGATCCAGGGAGCCGCTCGTGGAAGCGTCGAGCTCGTCGTTGGGCGGGCTGCAGGGTTATATTCGGCGTTAGGAGATACTGTGCGACAAATGAAACGCCATGAGTTATTCTGGTATCCGGACACTTACAATTTCGCCAGGGGCTTAGCCCTTGGTGGCCACTCCTCTTCGCCGCCGTCGGCGTTGGTGGAGTAGTCCGGAGGAAGGGTCCTTCCCTTCTTGGACCCTCCGGCCTCCCCTGTTGGGGCAGCCTTCCTTTTCTTCTCTCCCCCCGCTGGGGGAGAGGCCTCTTTTTCCTCCTCCTCGTCTTCGCGGGAGGAGTCCGCCTCAGAGTCATCGGACGATGAGTCCGACAACACCTGGTGCCGGGAACTCCTTCGAGTTCCCGTGGCCTTCTTCTTAGCCTTCTTCTCCGGCACCACGTGAGGTGCCGGAACCAGCTGCCCCGTCAATGGGGCGTCCGCTGGGTCTTCTAGCAAGGGAGTCGGATAGTTAACCTGCCCGAACGTCTTTTGCCAGGCCTGTCAAAGGTAAGGGAGTTTAGATCCCGCATAGAGTCAAACTATGAAAAACAAGTGTCCTGTAAAGGGTAAAATAGCTTACCTCGCTGGCTTGACGCTGCGAGCTGAATCCGCGATCTTCGGTAGCGGATGCGGGAGCCTCGGCGCCCTTGAACAGCACCTTCCAGGCATCTTCGTACATAGTGTCGAAGAGCCTGCTCAAGGTTTGGTGCTGTGCCGGATCAAACTCCCACAAGTTGAAGGCCCATTGTTGGCACGGGAGGATCCGGCGGATGAGCATGACCTGGACTACGTTGACAAGCTTGAGCTTCTTGTTCACCAGGTTTTGGATGCAGGTTTGGAGTCCGGTCAGCTCTTCCGAATTACCCCATGTCAGGCCCGTCTCTTTCCAAGAGGTGAGCCGTGTAGGGAAGCCAGATCGGAATTCGGGGGCCGCTGCCCCTTTAGGGTCGCGCGGCTCGGTGATGTAGAACCACCCCGATTGCCACCCCTTTATGGTCTCCACAAAGGAGCCCTCGAGCCATAGGATGTTGGCTATCTTGCCTATCATGGCACCTCCGCAGTCCGCTTGGCAGCCGCCCACTACCTTCGGCTTGACATTGAAGGTCTTCAGCCATAAGCCGAAGTGGGGCTGGATGCAGAGGAAGGCCTCGCACACGACGATGAACGCCGAGATGTTGAGGATGAAATTCGGGGCTAGATCGTGGAAATCCAGGCCGTAGTAGAACATGAGCCCCCGGACAAATGGGTGAAGTGGAAAACCTAGTCCGCGGAGGAAGTGGGTGAGGAACACCACCCTCTCATGGGGCCTGGGGGTGGGGATAAGCTGCCCCTTGTCGGGGAGCCGATGCGCGATGTCGCTGGACAAGTGTCCGGCCTTCCGCAGCCTTTTGATGTGCCCCTCCATGACGGAGGAGGCCATCCACTTGCCTCCCACTCCGGACATGGCTGGGGAAGGTTGAGGCGAGATGTGCGGACTTGGGCGCTGGAGCTCGAGTGCGCGGAAATGGATGAGCAAAGGAGGAAGAAGGCGTAGGTAAAAAGGTGGATCCTTATCCCCTTATATGGACGGACGAAGCTATGCGTCCCCACCAGCCTGGTAAAACTCACTTATCTCCCAAGCGCCGTAATCAATGGCGCGGTTGGGTTTCCCACGCCTGTATTGATGAGAATCCCGGAATAAGGGGACACGATCTCTGCTTTGACAAGACGTGCCAAGGAAACCTCCTCGCTAAACGCGCTGAGGTGGGATAGTAAAAACGATTCGAATAAAGGCTTGGCCGTGGTGTGATGTCACGCCACGGAACACGTCAGCAGATTGAATTTGTGTAAATATTATTCTCTCTATGGTGGTTTGTGGAACTTATTTTGCAGAGCCGGACACTATCCTTGTGTTCAAAATCTTCTATGAAGTATTCGGAGGAGGAACCCGCCTTGCAATGCCGAAGACAATATGCGCGCCGGACTCATCGTCATTGAAGCCTGGTTCAGGGGCTACTGAGGGAGTCCTGGACTAGGGGGTGTCCGAATAGCCGAACTATCATCGTTGGCCGGACTCCAAGACTATGAAGATACAAGATTGAAGACTTCGTCCCGTGTCCGGATGGGACATTCCTGGGCGTGGAAGGCAAGCTTGGCAATACGGATATGTAGATCTCCTACCATTGTAACCGACTCTGTGTAACCCTAGCCCTCCCTGGTGTCTATATAAACCGGAGGGTTTTAGTCCATAGGACGAACAACAATCATACCATAGGCTAGCTTCTAGGGTTTAGCCTCTCTGATCTCGTGGTAGATCTACTCTTGTACTACCCATATCATCAATATCAATCAAGCAGGAGTAGGGTTTTACCTCCATTGAGAGGGCCCAAACCTGGGTAAAAACATCGTGTCCCTTGTCTCCTGTTACCATCCGCCTAGACGCACAGTTCGGGACCCCCTACCCGAGATCCGCCGGTTTTGACACCGACACCGGCCCTTTCTCGTGAATGAGGAGCGGAGTCCACTCCTCTTGAGAATAACCCACCTAGCATGGAAGATATAGGCAGCCCTAGTTGTAACATGAGCTGCTCGAGCATGCAAAACAGAATTTCATTTGAAGGTTTGGAGTTTGGCACATACAAATTTACTTGGAATGGCAGGTAAATACCGCATATAGGTAGGTATGGTGGACTCATATGGAACAACTTTGGGGTTTAAGGAGTTTGGATGCACAAGCAGTATTCCCGCTTAGTACAGGTGAAGGCTAGCAAAAGACTGGAAAGCGACCAACTGAGAGAGCGACAACAGTCGTAAACATGCATCAAAATTAATTCACACCGAGTACAAGCATGAGTAGGATATAATCCACCATGAACATAAATATCATGAAGGCTATGTTGATTTGATTCAACTACATGCGTGAACATGTGCCAAGTCGAGTCACTCAATACATTCAAAGGAGGATACCATCCCATCATACCACATCATAATCATTCTAATAGCATGTTGGCACGCAAGATAAACCATTATAACTCATAGCTAATCAAGCATGGCACAAGCAACTATAATCTCTAAATGTCATTGCAAATATGTTTACTTCATAATAGCTGACTCAGAAACGATGAACTCATCATATTTACAAAAACAAGAGAGGTCGAGTTCATACCAGCTTTTCTCATCCCAATAAGTCCATCATATATCGTCATTATTGCCTTTCACTTGCATGACCGAACGATGTGTGTAATAATAAGAGTGCACGTGCATTGGACTAAGTTGGAATCTGCAAGCATTCAACTCAAGAGAGAAGACAAGGTAATATGGGCTCTAAGTTAAATAAACAATCATGCATATGAGAGCCACTAAGCATTTTCAATATGGTCTTCTCGACCCCCAAAGGAAAGAAAATAAAATAAAACTATTTACACGGGAAAGCTCCCAACAAGTAAGAAGAAGAATTAGAAATCTTTTTGGATTTTCATTTTAATTTCTACTACAAGCATGGAAATTAAACTAACTAATTTTTTTTGGTTTTTCTTAAGGTTTATCAAGCACACAAGAAGAAAACTAGAAAAAGCAATTTAAAATAGCATGGATAATAAAATGAAAGAGTATGAGCACCGACGACTAGTGTGTGAACATGAATGTAAAGTCGGTGAGAAATGCGTACTCCCCCAAGCTTAGGCTTTTGGCCTAAGTTGGTCTAGTACCAAGGACCGCCCGGCTGATATAAATAAGTGAAACTGGGGTTGTACTGAGATGCAGAGGCAACAGCCTCCTGAGCAGTAGCGTGTTGGCGAGCTGCCTCCATTCCCCTCTCGTATTCAGCTGCTTCTTCCCTTGTGACAACATATCTTCCTTTGGCTGATAATGAAAAAGGTAGGGGGCAGGAAGAGTAACAGGGACGATGTTGTGCCTATCATAGATTAGTCGATAATGGAGGAATTGTTCATTCCTCTCAAGAAAATGATGATCGAACATAGCTTCTTTATCCAAATAAACAGGAGGTGAAATCATATCCCCCTCTCGTGGGGCTATATTAAGAAAATTAGCCACATGGGTTGCATAAATTCCTCCGAATAAATCCCCCCTTCTACTATTATTCTGCAACCTACGTGCAACTATTGCCCCCAAGTTATAAACTTTATATCCTGACACAACACTCTTGAGGACACAAAGATCAGGGACACACATGTGACATGCTTCGTCCTTACCATTAATGCATCTACCAATAAAGAGAGCAAAATAATGTATGGCAGGAAAATGAATGCTCCCTATGGTAGCTTGTGCTATGTCCCTATATTCTCCCACAGTAATACTAGCAAGAAAATATCTAAATTAAGATTTGCGACGATCATTAATATTACCCCACTGCGGGAGTTTGCAAGCAGTTGTGAAATCCTCTAAATCCATGGTATAAGATGTATCATAAATATCAAACATGACACTAGGAGAATTACGCGTACAGTTATATTGGAACCTCCGCACAAAGGAATCAGTCAATTGATAGTATTGAGGACACTTATCTTGTAAGAAGTCCTCCAGCTCAGCATTACGCACATACGCGTCAAATTCCTCCTTGAAGCCTGTTTCGACCATAACATCATCGGATGGCCACTCACAAGCCCGTACATCTGCGTCCCTCGGCAATTCAACATCTTGCCCACGTATAGCAATCCTTGGCCCTTTCTTTGCCGAGGAACCACCTTGGTACATTCTTCTAAGCATAATTCTTTTTCTGAAAATTTCTGAAATTTTAGTAACTTCAAATAAAAGTGAATAAAACTAAACAATATTGGTAGCAACTACTCCTACAAGTGCCTAGAGCCTATATCATGCATTAGAATTGCTTGGGACCTCAAAAATTTAACATGCAAGCTCAAGAAATGGTCACCTAAGTAGCAAAAATTTGCAATGAATAAAGCACTAGAACAAAAACTAATTGGACCCATGGAGGAGTCACATACCAAGCAACAATCTCCCAAAGCAGTTTTGTGAATGGAGCTTTGAGCAAGGAGATCGGAAATCACAGCAAAATGAGCTAGAACTGGTACTTGAGCTGGATGGGGATTTTTTGGGTAGAAGATGAAGTGTGTGGGTGCTGGCATAAGTGGAGGGGGGCCACCAGGGGCCCACGAGACAGGGGGCACGCCCTATAGGGGGGGGGCGCCCTCCACTCTCGTGGCCTGGTGCTTGCCCCTCCTGCAGTGTTTTCAGTGCCTAAAATCCTCAAATATTCCAGAAAAAATCATACTAAATTTGCAGGGCATTTGGAGCACTTTTATTTTTGGACTATTTTTTAATGCACGGATAATCCAGAAAACTGACAGATAATACTATTTTTGTTTTATTTATTCTAAAAAACAGAAAGTAAAAAGAGGGTACAGAAGGTTGTTCCTTCTAGTTTCATCCATCTCGTTATCATCAAAATGAATCCACTAACAAGGTTGATCAAGTCTTGTTAACAGACTCATTCCGAATAACACGGAACCGGAGAAATTTCGAATAACACTAAGTTACCTCAACGGGGATATGAAAATCCCCAACAATAAGAATATCATACTTTTTCTTGACAGTAGGGAGAGGAAATTCAAAACCTCCAAAAATGATAGTTGGAACTTTTTCAATAGAATTGATGCTATGAACTTGAGATTGTTTCCTCGGAAAGTGTATCGTATGCTCATTACCATTAACATGAAAAGTGACATTGCCTTTGTTGCAATCAATAACGGCCCCTGCAGTATTAAGAAAAGGTCTACCAAGGATAATAGACATACTATCGTCCTCGGGAATATTAAGAATAACAAAGTCCGTTAAGATAGTGACATTTGCAACCACAACAGGCACATCCTCACAAATACCGACAGGTATAGCAGTTGATTTATCAACCATTTGCAAATATATTTCAGTAGGTGTCAACTTATTCAATTCGAGTCTACGATATAAAGAGAGAGGCATAACACTAACACCGGCTCCAAGATCACATAAAGCAGTTCTAACATAATTTCTTTTAATGGAGCAAGGTATAGTTGGCACACCCGGATCTCCAAGTTTCTTTGGTATTCCACCCTTAAAAGTGTAATTAGCAAGCATGGTGGAAATTTCAGCTTCCAGTATCTTTCTTTTATTTGTAATGATATCCTTCATATACTTAGCGTAAGGATTTACTTTCAGCATATCAGTTAAGCGCATACGTAAGAAAGTAGGTCTAATCATTTCAGCAAAGCGCTCAAAATCCTCATCATCCTTTGACTTGGATGGTTGTGACGCCCCCGATTAAATCGTACACTAATCATGCACGCAAATGTGTACGATCAAGATCAGGGACTCACGGGAAGATATCACAACACAACTCTAAAACTTAAATAAGTCATACAAGCATCATAATACAAGCCAGGGGCCTCGAGGGCTCGAATACAAGTGCTCGATCATAGACGAGTCAGCGGAAGCAACAATATCTGAGTATAGACATAAGTTAAACAAGTTTGCCTTAAGAAGGCTAGCACAAACTGGGATACAGATCGAAAGAGGCGCAGGCCGCCTGCCTGGGATCCTCCTAACTACTCTTGGTCGTCTTCAGCGGCCTGCACGTAGTAGTAGGCACCTCCAGTGTAGTAGGAATCATCGTCGACGGTGGCGTCTGGCTCCTGGACTCCAGCATCTGGTTGCGACGACCAGAAAGAAGGGAAAGGAAAAAGAAAGGGGGGAGAAAGCAACCGTGAGTACTCATCCAAAGTACTCGCAAGCAAGGAACTATACTACATATGCATGGGTATATGTGTAAGAAGGCCATATCAGTGGACTGAACTGCAGAATGCCTGAATAAGAGGGGGATAGCTAGTCCTATCGAAGACTACGCTTCTGGCAGCCTCCATCTTGCAGCATGTAGAAGAGAGTAGACTGAAGTCCTCCAAGTAGCATCTCCAAGTAGTATCTCCAAATAGCATCTCCAAGTAGCATCTCCAGATAGCATCTCCAAGTAGCAACGCATAGCATAATCCTACCCGGCGATCCTCTCCTCGTCGCCCTGTAGAAAAGCGATCACCGGATTGTCTGTGGAACTTGGAAGGGTGTGTTTTATTAAGTATCCGGTTCTAGTTGTCATAAGGTCAAGGTACAACTCCAAGTCGTCCTGTTACCGAAGATCACGGCTATTCGAATAGATTAACTTCCCTGCAGGGGTGCACCACATAACCCAACACGCTTGATCCCATTTGGCCGGACACACTTTCCTGGGTCATGCCCGGCCGCGGAAGATCAACACGTCGCAGCCCCACCTAGGCAAAACAGAGAGGCCAACACGCCGGTCTAAACCTAAGCGCACAAGGGTCTGGGCCCATCGCCCATAGCACACCTGCACGTTGCGTGGGCGGCCGGAAGCAGAACTAGCCCCCTTAATACAAGAGCAGGCTTACGTTCCAATCCGGCGCGCGCCGCTCCGTCGCTGACGTCTGAAGTGCTTCGGCTGATACCACGACGCCGGGATACCCATAACTACTCCCGCGTAGATGGTTAGTGCGTATAGGCCAGTAGCCAGACTCAGATCAAATACCAAGATCTCGTTAAGCGTGTTAAGTATCCGCGAACGCCGAACAGGGCCAGGCCCACCTCTCTCCTAGGTGGTCTCAACCTGCCCTGTCGCTCCGCCACAAAGTAACCGTCGGGGACCGTCGGGAACCCAGGCCCACCTCTACCGGGATGGAGCCACCTGTCCTTTCAGCCCCCAACTCCGAACAGTATCACAGGTAATGTAACAGTGTAAAGTATATAGTATATGCCCGTGATCACCTCCCGAAGTGATCACAGCCCAGTAGTATAGCATGGCAGACGGACAAGAGTGTAGGGTCACTGATGGAACACTAGCATCCTATACTAAGCATTTAGGATTGCGGGTAAGGTATCAATGACTGTAGCAGCAATGACAGGCTATGCATCAGAATAGGATTAACGGAAAGCAGTAACATGCTACACTACTCTAATGCAAGCAGTATAGAGAAGAGTAGGCGATATCTGGTGATCAAAGGGGGGGGCTTGCCTGGTTGCTCTGGCAAGAGAGAGGGGTCGTCAACTCCGTAGTCGAACTGGTCAGCAGCAACGTCGGTCTCGTAGTCTACCGGAGAGAAGAGGGGGAAGAAATAATGAATACAGAGCAAACAAAGCACCACAAAATATATCAAGGCAATACGCGGTGTTCGGTGTGCCCTAACGCGGTAGTAGGTGATACCGGTGAAGGGGGGAAAACCCCCGGGAAAGTATTCCCGGTGTTTCGTGTTTTCGGGCAGAGGAGCCGGAGGGGGGAAAGTTGCGGGTTCGATAGGTTAGGGGTGTGTGGCGGACGAACGGACCGCGTATCCGGATTCGTCACGTCGTTCTGAACAACTTTCATGTTGAAAATATTTAATCCGAGTTATGGATTAAAAGATACGATTTTCTAAAGATTTTATTAATTTCTGGAATTTAATTAATTATTTAATTAATTCGAAAAATGGATTTATGACGTCAGCATGATGTCATGCTGACGTCAGCAGTCAACAGAGTTGACTTGGTCAACCTGACATGTGGGTCCAGTGGGACCCACCTGTCATTCTCTGTTTAGGTTAATTACAGATTAGTTAGTTTAATTACTATTTAATTAACCTAACTAGTTAATTAAATTAATTAAACCGGATTGATTAACTTAATTAATTCATTAGATAATTAATTAATTAATAATTAATTTTATTAAATCATTTTTTTTTATTTTTATTTTTAATTCCCTCCTTTTTTAAAAAAAACGTTATGGGCATGGGGCCCATCTGTCATAGGCCCCAGGGGTCTTAGCGGGTGCGGGCGGCGGGCACTGCCCGAGCGGGTGCGGGCGGGCGCCCGTCTGGTGGCCTCGCCCGTGGACAACGGGAGTAGGCACGGGATCAACCAGCGGCCACCGCTGGGGCTCCGGCGCGGCGGAGGGAGCCGCGGGAGGGGGGGCCGCGGCCAAGTTCAGAGGACGGGAGGCGCACTTGCGGGGGAACAGGGGGCGACGGAGGCGAGGGAGCAGGGACGGAGCTGTGCGGGCGCCAGGGGCGTGCGGCTGGAGGTGGTAGGGGGAGGCGCTCGATAGTAGGCAACAGCAAGCGAAGCAACAGCGACAGCAGTTGCAGGCGAGCAGCAGGGGACGAGGCCGCGTCGGGGGCTCGCGCGCGAGTTGCCGACGGCGCCGGCGAGCATG
>NC_041389.1:83055413-83064700 GCF_002162155.2 Triticum dicoccoides
TGTTTTCTTTTTCCTTTTCTTTTATTTATTCCTTTCGGTTTTATTAAATTATTAATTTAGTTCAATCTTAAAGAATGTGAGAACAACACCTAAATATGGTGTGTTAAAGATACCACTGCCACATTAATTTGGACAGCTAAATAAAATAGTTTAATATTTTACAAAATACAAAAGGCGTTTAATTTATTTCTTTTGCTGCTGTTTTATTTTCCTTTGAGCATTTAAACATTTTATAAAAATGTGGTTTCATCACCAAAATTACCTATGTATTATTTGGTTCACTCCGAACATTTAAATTTTAATATTTGAAAACTTTTATTGTTTGCTCGATTTTGAATTTGAAATTCGAACTAGGTTCCGAACTAACGCGAGTTTATCCACAGTAACCGAGGTGACGTGGCATCATTAGCGGGGATTACTGTAGCTTAATTACCCGGGTGTCACAATGGTTTAGGAGGAAAGGGCATGGGTTTATGAACCCATGGTTCTCTTTCTTTACCGTGCTTCCTAGCAACAAAATCTCTCTTATCATAACGTTGATTCTTTGATTGTGGGTTATCAAGATCAACATCAGGTTCAATTTCTACATCGTTGTTTTTGCTAGGTTGAGCATCAACATGAACATTATCATTAGCATTATCACTAGGTTCATGTTCATCACCTGATTGTGTTTCAGCATCAGAAATAGAAATATCATTGGGATTCTCAGGTGTGTCTACAGTAGGTTCACTAGAAGCATGCAAAGTCCTATCGTTTTTCTTTTTCTTCTTTTTAGAAGACCTAGGTGCCTCTAAATTATTTCTCTAAGAATCTTGCTCGATTCTCTTAGGGTGGCCTTCAGGATACAAAGGTTCCTGATTCATTCTACCAGTTCTAGTAGCCACTCTAACGGCAAAGTCATTTTTATTATTTAATTCATCAAGCAAATCATTTTGAGCTTTAAGTACTTGCTCGGCTTGAGTAGCAACCATAGAAGCATATTTGCTAACGCGGTGAAGTTCATCTTTAACTCTAGCCAGATTATCGCCTACGCGTCCTATCTCGAAAGCATTATTCTTTAACTCTCTACCAACATAAGCATTAAAACTTTCTTGTCTAGCCATGAAGTCATCAAATTCATCTAAGCATGGGCTATGAAATTTAGTAGAGGGTATTTCAACTTTATCATATCTATAGAGAGAATTTACCTTTACTACCTGTGTCGGGTTATCAAGACAACGTGGTTCTTCAGGCGGTAAATTAAGACCATGTATTTCTTCAATAGGTGGTAAATTCTTAACATCTTCAGCTTTAATACCTTTTTCTTTCATTGATTTCTTTGCCTCTTGCATATCTTCAGGACTGAGAAATAAAACACCTCTCTTCTTCGAAGTGGGTTTAGGAATAGGCTCAGGAGTTGGCTCAATTGGTTTAGGAATTACTTCAGGAATTGGCTCAGGAAGAGTCCAATTATTTTCATTAGTCAACATATTATTCAATAGTATTTCAGCTTCGTCGACTGTTCTTTCCGTGAAAACACAACCAGCACAACTATCCAAGTAGTCCTTGGAAGCATCGGTTAGTCCATTATAAAAGATATCAAGTATTTCATTTTTCTTAAGAGGATGATCAGGCAAAGCATTAAGTAACCGGAGAAGCCTCCCCCAAGCTTGTGGGAGACTCTCTTCTTTGATTTTCACAAAATTATATATTTCCCGCAAGGCAGCTTGTTTCTTATGAGCAGGGAAATATTTAGCAGAGAAGTAATAAATCATATCCTGGGGACTACGCACACAACCAGGAGCAAGAGAATTATACCAAGTCTTAGCATCACCCTTTAATGAGAACGGAAATATCTTAAGTATATAAAAATAGCGAGACTTCTCATCATTAGTAAACAGGGTAGCTATATCATTCAACTTGGTAAGATGTGCCACAACAGTTTTAGATTCAAGGCCATAAAAAGGATCAGATTCAACTAAAGTAATAATTTCAGGATCAACAGAAAATTCATAATCCTTATCAGGAACACAGATATGTGAAGTAGCAAAAGCAGGATCGGGTTTCATTCTAGCATTAAGAGACTGCTGCTTCCATTTAGCTAATAATTTCTTAAGATCATATCTATCATTGCAAGCAAAGATTTCCCTAGCAGCTTCTTCATTCATAACATAACCCTTAGGAACAACAAGTAATACATAATCATTGGGAGAACCTTTATCATCACTATCATCAGTAATAGGATCTTCAGTAATTTCATTCCCCCTAACTCTAGCAAGTTGTTCATCAAGAAATTCACCTAATGGCAAAGTAGTATCACGCACAGAAGTAGTTTCATCATGCATAGTAGAACTGGCATCATCAATAACATGCGACATATCAGAATTCATAGCAGTAGCAGGTTTAGGTGTCGCAAGCTTACTAATAACAGAAGGAGAATCTAGTGCAAAGCTAGATGGCAGTTCCTTACCTCCCCTCGTAGTTGAGGGCAAAATCTTGGTTTTAGCGTCTTTCAAGTTCTTCATAGTGATCAACAGATATAAATCCCAAGTGACTCAGTGAATAGAGCTATGCTCCCCGGCAACGGCGCCAGAAATTAGTCTTGATAACCCACAAGTGTAGGGGATCGCAATAGCTTTCGAGGGTAAAGTATTCAACCCAAATTTATTGATTCGACACAAGGGGAGCCAAAGAATATTCTTGAGTATTAGCAGTTGAGTTGTCAATTCAACCACACCTGGATAACTTAGTATCTGCAGCAAAGTATTTAGTAGCAAAAGTGGTATGATAATAAAGGTAACGGTGGCAAAAGTAAAGATAATTGTTTTTGGGTTCTTGTAGTAGTTGTAGCAGTAGCAACGGAAAAGTAAATAAGCAAAGAACAATATGTGAAAAGCTCGTAGGCAATGGATCAGTGATGGATAATTATGCCGGATGCGATTCCTCATGTAATAGCTATAACATAGGGTGATATAGAACTAGCTCCAATTCATTAATGTAATGTAGGCATGTATTCCGTAAATAGTCATACATGCTTATGGAAAAGAACTTGCATGACATCTTTTGTCCTACTCTCCCGTGGAAGCGGGGTCCTAGCGGAAACTAAGGGATATTAAGGCCTCCTTTTAATAGAGAACCGGAACAAAGCATTAGCACATAGTGAATACATGAACTCCTCAAACTACGGTCATCACCGAGAAGTATCCCGATTATTGTCACTTCGGGGTTGTTGGATCATAACACATAATAGGTGACTATAGACTTGCAAGATAGGATCAAGAACACACATATATTCATGAAAACATAATAGGTTCAGATCTGAAATCATGGCACTCGGGCTCTAGTGACAAGCATTAAGCATAGCAAAGTCATAGCAACATCAATCTCAGAACATAGTGGATACTAGGGATCAAACCCTAACAAAACTAACTTGATTACATGGTAAATCTCATCCAACCCATCACCGTCCAGCAAGCCTACGATGGAATTACTCACACACGGCGGTGAGCATCATGAAATTGGTGATGGAGGATGGTTGATGATGATGACGGCGACGAATCCCCCTCTCCGGAGCCCCGAACGGACTCCAGATCAGCCCTCCCGAGAGAGATTAGGGCTTGGCAGCGGCTCCGTGTCGTAAAACGCGATGAAACTTTCTCTCTGATTTTTTTCTCCCCGAACGTGAATATATGGAGTTGGAGTTGAGGTCGGTGGAGGTCCAGGGGGCCCACGAGATAGTTGGGCGCGCCCCCTATCTCGTGGACAGCCTGTGGGCCCCCTGGTCTTGATTCTTTCGCCAAAAATTCTTATTAATTCCAAAAAGTGCCTCCGTGGATTTTCAGGACATTCCGAGAACTTTTCTTTTCTACACATAAAACAACATCATGGTAGTTCTGCTGAAAACAGCGTTAGTCCGGGTTAGTTTCATTCAAATCATGCAAGTTAGTGTCTGAAGCAAGGGCAAAAGTGTTTGGAAAAGTAGATACGTTAGAGACGTATCAGTCCACCATTCTCCAGCACCTTCAGGTTCCGTTTTCCCCTTTTCTGGGATCCACATTAGGTCAAACTAGTTCATAGAGTTCATAGTCGTTAATCTAGGTCCATCCTGTTTCTCTGGCTAGAACTGGTATTTCAATCCAAAATAAAGTAGGAGTAATGCGGTAGCAGTTTTAGCCTTCACCTTATATCTCGTGTAGATTGCTTCCTCTTTAGAATCAATATACAACCTACTAGTTCTTCCGCCGCTACCTCTTTTAGGTCTAGCAATTATATTCTTTTTGTGTCATTTGTAGATCCGTAAATATAGTTGTGATATGTGAAAACCGTTTGTCCCACACTTAGCAAATTCTGCAATCCTGAGTCCATAGATAACTGACCCGCCCTTCACCTTTCGGGCGGCTTAACCATGAACTTATAAATCACTAGAAATTTCGAAAGTTGCTTCTTTCAATTAACCCGCCATCATGCTGTCGGCTTATACTTTCATAACTTAATTCGCCATAATTCGCCAACTTGATAACCACCTTTCCCATGATTAGAGCAGCTCACAATTTCTCGACAGCTCTTCAAACCATAGTTGAAATATCACACAATCACTTTAGGCGGCTTACCATTGCAACTTTTTGACCCTCCATACCTTTATCCCTTGGTTGCAGCTCTTTAACCCGGCCAATCATGACTAAGACTCCCACTTCTTGTGACTGGGTTGCTTCTAGAGTCTCCAAGCTTTCGCTAAATGAGTACGTGGACATGGGGGTGTTGCCAACCAAAGAGGTCATTCACTGGCGGGTTCTCGGCCCTGAAACCACTCCTCAACCCCGAGAGGGTGAAGTTGTTATTTTTTAGGATCACCTCCTCGAAGGCTTTTCACTACCCAGGTCAAAATTCTTCCGGGACGTTCTGCATTTTTACAATCTTCATCCTCAAGACATTGGTCGCAACTCCGTCTCCAACATATGCAACTTTCAAGTATTATGTGAGGTGTACCTTCAAGAAGAGCCATTGTTGGTCTCTTCAAGGATTTGTTTTGTATCAACCGCCAAACTGAAATGACAGATGGGCCCAATCTGGAACTTGGAGGTGTTTCTATCCAAAGGCAGAGAGATGTAACTTTTCCTTCAGCTGCACTGCCCAGCCACCCCAAGGATTGGAATTATACTTGGTTTTATTGCAGAGACACCTCTCTAGGTGGAGAAAATCCCTTGCCGGTTATGGCCCCTACCAGCTCAGCACCAGCACCGAGCTTCCAGGTTGATTGACTACCCTAGAGCGCGCCTGGTATGCCCCAACATCTTCAAAGACAAGGGCTTTAATAGCCAACGCCTTAACTGGAGTTGATCTGGTCCGTTGCTGGGTTTCCTGGAGGATCTTGCCATTGAGCCGACGCGGTGGCTTAATGTGTGAGTACACTGGTGATGTGAAAGACCCACAGCATTACAACAAAAAATCTTTGACTGACAAGGAGGTTAACAAAATGGTCAACTCTTTGCTTGGAGAGTCTCAAGAGAATTGCAATAAAGCGGGGCAGAACCCCTTCTGCACTCTTAACCCGGCTCCTCCTAGAAGTACTTTTATTAAATGTTCCTCTCAACCATTCATCCTTTATATTTTTACCTCTTCTAAACCACTGCCAACATGTATATATATGCATGCTAGTCATGCCTTGTGGAAAAGGAAGATAATGGCTGCTCCACCACGTAAGAAGACTAAAGCAGTGAAGACTCACGCTCCTGGTCGGCGTAAGAAGTAGACAGTAGAAGAACTACTCGAGTTGGATGATTCGGAGGTAGAACTTGACTCCCTTGGTCTCCTTTTCATGCAACTTATTGATGCTGATTCCTCTCAGGACGACGCGGAGACAAGCCAGGCCCCCAAAAGCAGAGGTAATCCATGTCTCATCGACTTAGAACCCTTGCCAAGACAGAAAACTCGGCGGGTCATTCGGAAAGTAGGATTTTCTCATCCTCTTGCTCACTTGGACTCCGACTTTCTTTTGAAGAAATAGCAACATGAGTTGAGGCGTCTGACCCGGAGTGGCGGCACTGAGGATCTCGTGGCCGGCTTATCCAATACTCCGGCTCCCCGGAAACGTCGTAATGACGTGCCTCATAGCCTAACTCTATCTCTTCCACGAGCCGGCCTCATGCGGTAACCTCTTAACTCCTCTTACTCAAAATTAGGGAACACCACCATCATCCGGCGACTCAACTGGTACGTAGCTTCCTATCTTCGTTGTTGCCCAGGGGTAAGCATCTTCATTTGTTAATAAACACTTATTGTTGTATACTCATGAACTATTGTGTTCTTGTCATAGGGGCAAAGCAAAGGCTGGCAAGAAACAAAAAGTTGGTGGCTGGTCCAAGGACCCTAAGGCTTCTGAGCCGGAGAAGCAGGTGCTGGAGTCCCCTGAGGCCCCAATTCAAAATCCTATAGATCCTATCAACCAACATGATGATTCGCCTCCACAGACTGACGCTGCAACCTTTGAGCCTATGGATACTGAAGTTAACCCGACAACCAGCCATGACCCGCCAAGTCCTAAGCCACCCTCTCCTGCCAACTCAACTGACAAGAGCCTTGATGCTGCTGATGTTGATGATATTGCTATAATCGGGCCAGCCTTTAAGGCGCTCGAGGTGTCCAAAGTGCTGCCTAAACATTCAGCTAAGGAAGAAACACCCTCACTGGAGAAGGGTAAAGCCAAGCTGGACCTGGAGAGCTATGCAACCTTCAGTGCTAGTGAGCTGCACACGGGTTAGTTAAACCGCCTACATACAAGCCGGGACATGGAGCCCGGCTTAGTCAATCTGATGCGGCAGAAGTATGATGTATGAATGTGATACGTCTCCAACATATCTATAATTTTTTATTGTTACATGTTATTATATTACCTGTTTTGGATGTTTTGTATGCATTAATATGATATTTTATATTATTTTTGGGACTAACTTATTAACCTAGAGCCAAGTGTCAGTTTCTATTTTTTCCTTGTTTTTGAGTTTTACAGAAAAGGAATGTCAAATGGAGTCCAAACGAGCTGAAAATTTACGGTGATTTTTTATGGACCAAAAGAGACCCCTGAAGCACCAGAGCTGGACTGAAAGAGTCCTAAGGAGACCACAAGCCAGGGGGGCGCCCTACCCCCTGGGTGCGCCCTGAGGGCTTGTGGCCCCTCGAGCACCTCCTTGACTTGTTTCCGACGCCAAAAATTCTTATAAAAATAGAAACCCCCGAAAAGAAACCTAGATCGGAAGTTCCGCCGCCACAAGCCTGTGTAGCCACGAAAACCCAATTGGGAGCCCGTTCCGGCACCCTGCCAGAGTGGAAAACCATCACCAAAAGCCATCTTCATCACATCGGCGGTCTCCATGACGAGGAGGGAGTAGTTCACCCTCGGGGCTGAGGGTATGTACTAGTAGCTATGTGTTTGATTCTCTCTCTCTCTCTCTCTCTCTCGTGTTCTTGATTTGGCACGATTTTGATGTATCGCGAGCTTTGTTATTATAGTTGGATCATATGGTGTTTCTTCCCTCTCTATATCTTGTTGTGATGAATTGAGTCTTTCTCTTTGAGGTTCCGTTATGTTGGATTGAGTATTGGATTTGAGAACAATTGATGTATGTCTTGCGATGGGATATCTGTGGTGACAATGGGATGTTCTATTGATTCACTTGATGTATGTTTTGGCACTCAACTCACGAATTCCCAAGGTGACATTGGGGTAATCTATGCATAGGGGTTGATGCATGTTTTTGTCCTACGTTCTCTGATAGGAACTTTGGAGTGATTCTTTGTTGCATGTTGAGGGATATGCATATGATTTAATTATGTTATCATTGTTGAGAGACTTTGCACTAGTGAAAGTATGAACCCTAGGCCTTGTTTTCAAGCTTTGAATACCATTTTTGCTCACTTTTGTTACTAGTTACCTTGCTGTTTTTATATTTTTAGATTACAAAAACATATATCTACTATCCATACTACACTTGTATCACCATATGTTCATCGAACTAGTGCACCTATACAATTTGCCATTGTATTGGGTGTGTTGCGGACACAAGAGACTCTTTGTTATTTGGTTGCATGGTTTTTTGAGAGATACCGTCTTCATCCTACGCCTCCCACAGATTGATAAACCTTAGGTCATCCACTTGAGGGAAATTTGCTACTGTCCTACAAAACTCTGCACTTGGAGGCCCAACAACGTCTACAAGAGGAAAGGTTGCGTAGTACTGGTAGTAGACATCAAGCTCTTTTCTGGTGCCATTACCGGGGAGGTGAGTGCTTGAAGGTATACCTTTAGATCTTGCAATTGAATCTTTTAGTTTCTTATTTTATCACTAGTTTAGTCTATAAAAGAAAACTACAAAAAATGGAACTGAGGTTGCCTCATATGCTTCATCTTTTTAATGTCTTTCATGAAAATGATGGAAAGGAAAATTGTGCTCAAGTGTTATAAGAAGTCAATAAAATGTTTGGCACTAAATCTTTGAATGATGAGCATGTTTGCAATGTTGTTGGTATAGATTCTTTGAATATTCATGATGCTAATGATATGCAAATCCATAAGATCCTGGGGATGCCATGTTTGATGAAGATGACATTTTTAGTTCCCCAAGTTTTGATGAGAAAATTTATTATGATGAAAGCATGCCTCCTATTTATGATGATTATTGTGATGACATGTATGCTATAAAGAATAATGATAACCATGAAACTTGTCATCATGATTTTAATTTTCAATTGGATTATGCGAATCAAGTATCTCATGATAGTTATTTTGTTAAATTTTCTCCTCCCACTACTATGAACACTACAAAAAAAGACACATCCGTGACATTTTGGGCCGAACGAACCTTTTTTCTGTCATGCTTATGACACTTCTATGATGATAATTCTGACAAAACCCGGTATCATCATAGATGTGGTGGGCTCCTACTTCTATGACAAAAAATCATGACAGAAAATGGGCTTTTCATCCTAGGCGGGTCGGAGACGCAGCTGCATGACATTCTTTGGGTCGTGCATGACGGAAAAAATCGTGGTAGAAGCGAGGGCGAGGAAAATATCGGGGAGTTCCCGATTACGGTGGGTGGTCGGGGGCCGAGCGATGCGCGTTTCTCTCGTACACGTACACACGTGGGTGTGAGGCGTTGGGCTCTAACTGAACCCTAGCGAGGCGTCGCCTAACTAAATCCGAGCGATTGCACTGCAGGCTACGCGTTACCGAACCCGAGTGATCGATGGATGGTTGTTAACTGAACCCGATCGAGCGATTCTTTCGCTACTACTGCTAACTGAAGCCTCTG
>NC_041389.1:83065379-83085853 GCF_002162155.2 Triticum dicoccoides
TTGGATGAACAGGACCCCCGCGGTGTTGCCGCTGGATGAACAGGACTCCGGTCGATTGAGCCAGTTGGGGGTGGATGAACAGGACCCCATGGAGGGCTGGATGAACAGGACCCCGTGGAGGGCTAGTTGAACAGTAGCCGGTGGAGGGCTGGATGAACAGTAGCTAGTGGAGGGGTGGTTGAACAGGACCCCGTGGAGAGGGCTGGTTGAACAGTAGCCGATGGAGGAGCACGCGGTGGAGGCTGGATGAATAGGAGCCCGTGGATGAACAGTCGCAGGTGCAGGCTGGAGGAGGTCGATGATGGATGAACAGTAGCCCGTGGAGGCTGGAGGAGGTCGACGGTGGAGATGAACAATATACCGTGGAGTCCCGTTTTGCGGTACGCCACACCCTCCTGATGAACAGGACCCCCGTTCCAACCGTAGCGCTCCAACACAAGTCTGTTTCCTTCGTTTTGCGGTACGCCACATCCCTCCCGATCAACAGGACCCCGTTTCGACCGTAGGAGGTCCAACAGAAGTCTGTTTCCTCCATTTTGCGGTATGCCAGACCCCTCTCGATGAACATGATCCTGTTTCGATCGTGGTCGGTCGAACACAAGGTCGTTTCCTCCATTCTGCAGTACGCCAGGCCACGTTTCCATCGATTGTTCCGTCCAAGCCGGTTGGCTCCCGATGAACACGACGTATTCCGACCCAGTCGGGTGCCTCCCGATGAACAGGATGCTGTTTCTCCGTTCCGACCCAGCCAGTTCGCTACCCGATGAATAGGACCCCATTGCTGTCGTCCATTGCCTCTCCATGTACACAAGCCCTGGCCGTCTGTATATATATATGCGCGAGTACGCGCTCGAGACCCTTCCCGTATGTACGTATGTGGCCGTATTTTCTTTCTTGCACCCTGGTCGCTGTACGTACGTGTACATGCTACGCGCGTGCCTCTACTACGACACGTTCCCTTCCTTACACGTCCACGGTTCATCGCTGCAGCCTGTAGACAGACCCATCGTATGTACATCCACGTTCGCGACCAGAATGACAACACTACGTACTCTTCGACCAGGTAGGTCCCGACTGTCAGGCACTTCCTTGCGTGCGAAGATGTAGATGGTGGGTCCCATCAGTCAGGGGGTGAATCATTTTTTTGCCCGTAATATGGACGCACTTCCTTGCGTGTAAAGATGTAGTTGGTAGGTCCCAGCAGTTAGGGGGAAAAATTTTTTTTCACGAAATATGGTGGCCCGTCCGATGGGTCCCTGCTGTCAGGTGGAGAAATCATTATTTTCCACGTAATAAGGAGGCACTTCCTTGCTGCGGTCGTGGACCCAGCTGTCAGCCTCTCCACGTACAGTACTCTTCCGATGGAAGTTGGTCGTTGACCACATTGACCACGCCGCGCCGACAGCACCAAGGCGGTAGACGACAGCGAGGCCTAGGAAGGGGACGACGCGGAGCCGGGAAAGACGCGGCAGTGGATGCCCATGCGGAGAGGAGTACGAGGGTTCACTGGTTTGGCTGCGGTGGGAGGCTGCCATCGCCATAGAATAACAGTGGGTGTGGGTGAGTGGAGGGATGGCCTAGCCAGCGGTGGGAGTAGTAGGGGTGGTGAGGCCTCCACGGCAGCACAACCGGCCACGGGAGGCAGGAGCAGGCGGCACGACTAGCGCTGCTTTGGGCAGCTGGAGCAAGAAGACCAGAGGTTGAAGAAGCACGACGGCCGTTGGATGGACATCGTATGGTCACTGCAGCTAGAATCGTTTATATTGACTAAGTTGATAAAGCCCTTGGTACGCGTCAACTTAGTAGGCCCACAGGTTAGCTTCCGAAATGGTGTGCCCCAGATGTCAGGGGGAGGAATCTTTTTTGGGCAGGTGAAGCTAGAATATCCGAGATTGAAGAAGAAGCACGACATCCATTGGATGGACATCCAACGGCCACTGCTGCTAGAACCGTGTGTTGACTATAAGTTGACAAAGCCTTGCATATGTGTCAATTTTTTTGAGGGGACGCGTCAACTTAGTAGGCCCACAAGTGTGTGGTAGAGAACTTATAGCCCATTTGAGATTTGTAAGAATGTACAACCCATTTTTGAATTCTAATGGAATTTACTACACCCCATTTATAGTTTGTTAAAAGCACAACCCATGTTCTAGCTACGATAATGATTAATAATTTCAACCAACCGTTCAAAACAGAATTCAATAAAATTTCCCTCATTTTGATGGGATCCGAAATACTTTTATCCCGAAATTTCTAGTGAGATTAAATACAATTTCAATACAAATTTGTATTACGTAAAAATCCAACGAAACATTAAGCACACAACAATTAATGAAATTAAAATTTTCAAAATCCAAAAATAATATTTTATAAAGTAATCACGTGTTTGGTGCATTTTTTATAGTTACTGCCCAGTTTTTATAATTACACCCCATTTATTATTTCTTAAAGCCCATTTTCTTGTTAAGCCTAATGCATCCCTCCTAGGAAAGATTTGCAGCCCAGCGGGGCGGAGAATAACAAGTTGACCGTGCCTAGGTATTCCTCAAATGGCTAGCTCCTTGTGCAATTCTCTCGTTTATTGACTACATAGGTTGACAATGGTGTGGGACCGTGATATCAGGAAATCAGGAGGAAGCAAAAAAATTACATTTGTATATAATAAGGAGGCACTTGCATACGTGCGGCTATGGCCCTGGTGGGTCCCCACTGTCATCCTCTCCAAGTAAAGTCATCTCCTTATTCCTCATGTCCGTTGACCATGTTGACAATGCAAGACGGCGGCGCCACGGTGAGCGCAACAACTCGAAGGACGATGGAGAGGGCCTCGCGGGCCCTACAGATGGTCTGATACAGCGCCGGCTGCTCATTCGAGAAGCCAGGATCATAGGGCCACATGTCCGCGACGGCACTGTCATTCGCTTGTTCACCGGTGCTCGTTGAGGAGACGAAGGTTGCAGCACAGGTCCTCCTGTGCTGGTAGCTCTTCCGCCATTAGGGTGTCGAAGTGCGGCCGCACCTGCTCTATGGTGAACACGGCATGAACCGGCTTGGACAGTGGCGTTGGCTCCTGGTCGGAAGCTATGTCCATCGTCTGATTGTCATCGCTCAGCTCGGCGAGCTCGCTGGCGAGCCAGCATGTCCGGCAGTTGGACCGACCCGCTGCCAAGCACGAGTCTGGCTGCCCTGGACCACGCAGACTGCCTCCCTCGCTCGCGCGCGCTTTCCGCCTAAAATGGTCAGCACCGCCCGCCCCGCCTTCAAACGACACAAGTGCCGTCCGTCCATCCGTCTACCGCCCACATTAATGATATGCGGTTGCCGAGGTGGCTACTTCGGCACCACACGTCCGTCCCTCCACCGCTCAGCATTGCTATATAAACTGCTGCGCCGGCCATAGCCGCAGTCATCTGCCTCCGTTCCCTTTCTCCTGTCCACACCACTACTGCCCACCATGGATTCATCGTGCTCCAGCGCTCTTCGGGATGGGCGGACGATGGACCACAAGGAGATGGCAGCCATTGCTGCCGACTGGCTGGCCGGCAGGCAGCCAGAGGATGACGATGTCCCAATGGAGAACATGGTAGTCGACGATCCGGCGCCAACCTCCTGCTCCGTGCCATCCTCGCCGGTGCATTGCACTATGACCATCGGCGAGGCCCGTGCCCAATACATGGACACGGTGAGGCAGAAGCGTCAGGAGCAATTTCGGGAGGCGCAGGCCGACGCCGCCTACAACCACCATCTCCTCCAGGAGCACCTGCAGGCGGAGGAGCAGATCGCCGTGGAGTGGGCGGAGCAGGAGGCGCTGCTTGACTCATACCGCTCCGCCCGCGAGGGCCGCCTCGAGCGCTGGCGGTACCGCATGCGGGTGGTGGAGGCTGCGGCCGCCTATAAAGAGGGTGATGAAGCGGGTGAGGCGCTGTTTAGCGAGACCAAGGATGAGGCAGAGGACAATGTCGGCTCCTACGAGTCCTCGCTCCGCTGGCATCGACGAGGCCCTGCTCCGCCGAGGCCCCACGACACCAACAGCGAGGCAGAGGACACCGTCGGCTCCGCCGAGACCCTGCCCCGCCGGCACCGAGGCAGAGGCCCCCTACTCCGCCGAGGCCCCGCCCAGCCAACAACAAGGCATAGGACATCGCCGACTCAACCGAGGCCCCACCCTGTCGGCAACAAGGGGGAGGATTTCCCCCGCTCCACCGATGAGCCGCCCCGCCGGCAATGAGATAGAGGACATCGCCGGCTCTGTCGAGGTCCCGCCCCGCTGTCAACGAGGCCGCGCCACACAAAAAATGAGGAAGAGTAGAACATGCTAGGTCGCTAGCACTCAGGTCCAAGTAAGGCCACCGCTGCTACCCTCCGGTTGAAGCCAAGCTAGGCGGGTTGACCATTGACGCCCGATTAGCTTCTTGGTGGTGACGTGGAGTCGGAGATCTATGTTGGAGAAGGACGCTACTTCTACTTAACTGCTGGTGCAGTTGGCTGACTGACACGTGGGTCCAACAGGCATCTGGACCACATGTCATTTACACAACTACACCTGTAGTTAAGTCGCTGAAGCTCAGTCCACCGGAGAAGAAGCTTCTGTTCGTCTCAACTGGACACAGGTGGGTAGCTTCGGTTAATTAACTATACCTCCAGCGCACCCCTTTTTAGTTGAATAATGTATGAAATGTAATGAAATCCGGCATGTTTATATGAAATCCGACCATGTATGAATGAATTTAGTTCGATTAGTTCGAATTCTTGTATCACTGGCATTGGATGAACATGCAAAACAATACGTGCTAGTATTATTCCCAGGGTGATCACTTCGTTTGCAGCAGTTTCACATGTACTCCCTCCGGTCCGTTTTAGTCTGCATACAAGTTTTGTTTGCAGTCAAAGTATCTCTACTTTGACCAATCTTATAGAAAAAAGTATGAACTTTCACAATGTGCGACGTAAAAAGGAACAGACGGAGTACAAAGAGTTTGAGCAGCTTTTCAGCATTCCTGTACATTGCAATCAAACACACATGCCTGACAATTCATAGAGAACATTCAAAATAATCGATGATTATGCATCTCAGTGATTCACATGTCAGAGCCAATATTTACTTCACAACTAAAGAATAAATAAAAATTGATCGATGCTGCTGACAGCAAAGGGCATCCCATTCGAAAATATCAAACGCATGTCTTCTTGCTAACATGAATGAGCAAAATTTGACAAGGTTGTCCCATTCCAAAATGTCAAATGCTTATTGTTTTGCGTACATCAATGAGCAAACTTTGACAAGGTTTTCCCATTCCAAAATATCAAATGCCTATGATTGTGGAATGGGCAGGGTTTGCCATCAGTTCGGACATTGAGATGGCACCTCGTGCTAAATAAACCAGCTGTTATTTTTGTGCAGTTCCACAAAAATCAACCAAATTCGCGCGCAGCTTGTATGATTTCGCCCTTATATGTTGCAACGCCTTGAATTTATTGGCACCTCCTTTCTTGTGGTGGAAATGAATGATTCGATGTATTCATGAACATTTTGTGCAGTTCCCATTGAAATCAAGATGAGCACCCCTATTTTCACAAATACAAAAAAGTGATTAGTGCTATGTCTTGAGCTTGCGTTGGTTTTCCTCGAAGAGGAGCGGGTGATGTAGCAATAGTAGCGTAAGTATTTCCCTCAGTTTTTGAGAACCAAGGTATCAATCAAGTAGGAGGCTCCTCAAAAGTCCCACGCACCTACACAAACAAACTCAGAACTCGCAACCAACGCAATAAAGGGGTTGTCAATCCCTTCACGGCCACTTGCGAAAGTGAGATCTAATAAAGATAGTATGATAAGATAAATATATTTTTGGTATTTTATAATATATATGCAAAAAGTAAAGATGCAAATAAAAGTAGATTGGAAGCAAATATGATAAGAGATAGACCCGGGGGCCATAGGTTTCACTAGAGGCTTCTCTCAAGATAGCATAAGTATTACGGTGGGTGAACAAATTACTGTCGAGCAATTGATAGAAAAGTGAATAATTATGAGATTATCTAGGCATGATCATGTATATAGGCATTACGTCCATGACAAGTAGACCGACTCCTGCCTGCATCTACTACTATTACTCCACACATCGACCGACTCCTGCCTGCATCTAGAGTATTAAGTTCATAAGAACAGAGTAACGCATTAAGCAAGATGACATGACTTAGAGGGATAAACTCAAGCAATATGATATAAACCCCATCTTGTTATCCTCGATGGCAACAATACAATGCATGCCTTGCAACCCTTTCTGTCACTGGGTAATGACACCGCAAGATTGAACCCAAAGCTAAGCACTTCTCCCATGGCAAGAAAGATCAATCTAGTAGGCCAAACCAAACTGATAATTCGAAGAGACTTGAAAATATAACTCAATCATACATAAAAGAATTCAGAGAAGATTCAAATATTATTCATAGATAAACTTGATCATAAACCCACAATTCATCGGATCTTGACAAGCACACCGCAAAAAGAGTTTACATCGAATAGATCTCCACAAGAGAGGGGGAGAACATTGTATTGAGATCCAAAAAGAGAGAAGAAGCCATCTAGCTAATAACTATGGACCCGTAGGTTTGTGGTAAACTACTCACAACTCATCGGAGGGGCAAGGATGTTGATGTAGAGGCCCTCCATGGTCGATTCCCCCTCCGGCAGAACACCGGCGAAGGCTCCAAGATGGGATCTCGCGGATACAGAAGGTTACGGTGGTGGAAATTGTGTTTCGTCCGCCTCCTGGATGTTTTCGGGGTACGTAGGTATATATATAGGAGGAAGAAGTACGTCGGTGGCCGCCCGAGGGGCCCACGAGACAGGGGGCACGCACTCCTATCTGTGGGAGCCTCAGCTGCTTCTTGACTTGCACTCCAAGTCCTCTGGATCACGTTCGTTCCGAAAATCACGCTCCCGAAGGTTTCATCCCGTTTGGACTCCGTTTGATATTCCTTTTCTTCGAAACACTAAAATAGGCAAAAAAACAGCAATATGGGCTGGGCCTCCGGTTAGTAGGTTAGTCCCAAAAATGATATAAATGTTTAAAATAAAGCCCATAAACATCCAAAAGGGGTAATATAATAGCATGGAGCAATAAAAAATTATAGATATGTTGGAGACGTATCTATTAGTATAAAGCAAACTGTACTATGAATTGGCAGTTTAAACAGGCACCTACATGGTCCATGTAGAGCACAATTTAAAAAAAAATGGAACTCACCGAAAAGAATCCTAGAACAACATTGTACTTGCGCATCACAGCAAAAATGGAGATCTGTCAGTCCTTCTGAGCTGAAGTTAGTTTGGTCTTGTGGGGAGTAATGTAACCATCCCTCAACTTCTCCTTCTGATGAGAAGATAGACAGGGTTTCTTCATCCTGGCATAATCAGTACTAGTCACTTCACATACTCCATATTCTTCTTCAGAGGAGGATGATCCTGTTGTGCAAAGACAAGAGGACAACTAAATGCTAGAATCCCCGTTTGCTCGAAAAAAAGGAAAGGAAATATTTAAAACAAAACAGATGAAGCACTTCTCAAGGACAATACCACTTTCTCATGACAGTATCTAAACATTAGCACAACACCAATAGAGATGATAAAGCTCAATCATATGGATGAAATCCGTGGGCGAGTACCAACCTTTGTCAGGAGGCTTATTGTGTAGAGCATACAGATCAAGCACTTCTCTGGAACCATCTGTTGCTATCTACTGTGGTTGTCATGCTTACTATATACTCCTCGATTAGTTTAATGTTTCCAACATCTTCTTGTGCAGTTCCACTAAAATATATGGTATCTTCAAAGAAGATCCCTGTTTGCACAAGTAGAGATAATTACACATTACATTAAGAGTAGCATAAGAAATAGTAATACTTCAAGCATACTAATCAAAGTAATCATGTCTTCTCAAAATAGCATGGCCAAATAAAGTTATCCCTACAAAATCATATAGTCTAGCTGTTGCTCTATCTTCATCACACAAAGTATTTAATCATGCACAACCCTGATGACAAGCCAAGCAATTGTTTCATACTTTAATAATCTCAAACTTTTTCACTTTTCACGCAATACATGAGCGTGAGCCATGGACATGGCACTATATGTGGAATAGAATGGTGGTTGTGGAGAAGACAAAAAAAGGAGAAGATAGTCTCACATCAACTAGGCGTATCAACGGGCTATGGAGATGCCCATTAATAGATATCAATGTGAGTGAGTAGGGATTGCCATGCAACGGATGCACTAGAGCTATAAATATATGAAAGCTCAACAAAAGAAACTAAATGGGTGTGCATCCAACTCGCTTGCTCACGAAGACCTAGGGCACTTTTGAGGAAGCCCATCATTGGAATATACAAGCCAAGTTCTATAATGAAAAATTCCCACTAGTATATGAAAGTGACAACATATGAGACTCTCTATCATGAAGATCATGGTGCTACTTTGAAGCACAAGTGTGGAAAAAAAGATAGTAGCATTGTCCCTTCTCTCTTTTTCTCTCATTTTATTTTTTTTCTTTTTTTCTTTTCTCTTTTTTCTTTCTCCTTTTTTTTCTTTGGCCTTCTTTTTTTCCTTTTTGGCCTTTCTATTTTTTTCTTTTTCTCTTTTTTTTTCTTTTTGTAAAGTCCGAAGTCTCATCCCGACTTGTGGGGGAATGATAGTCTTCATCATCCTTTCCTCACTAGGACAATGCTCTAATAATGAAGATCATCACACTTTTATGGATTTACAACTCAAGAATTACAACTCAAAGCTAGAACAAGGTATGACTCTATATGAATGCCTCCGGCGGTGTACCGGGATATGCAATGAATCAAGAGCGACATGTATGAAAATTATGAAGGTGGCCTTGCCACAAATACAATGTACATGATCATGCAAAGAGCAATATGACAAAAGTAATGTGTGTCTTATGAACGGAACGGTGGAAAGTTGCATGGCAATATATCTCGGAATGGCTATGGAAATGCCATAATAGGTAGGTATGGTGGCTGTTTTGAGGAAGGTGTATGGTGGGTGTATGGTACCGGCAAAAGTTGCACAGTACAAGAGAGAGGCTAGCCATAGTGGAAGGGTGAAAGGGTGCGTATATTCCATGGACTCAACATTAGTCAAAAGAACTCATGCACTTATTGCAAAAATTTAGAAGTCATCAACAACCAAAGCACTACGCGCAAGCTCCTAGGGGGATAGATTGGTAGGAAAAGACCATCGCTTGTCCCCGACCGCCATTCATAAGGAAGACAATCAATAAATAAAATTGTGCTCCAACTCATCACAAAGCGGTTCACCATACATGCATGCTACGGGAATCACAAACTTCAACACAAGCATTCTTTAAATTCATAATCACCCAACTAGCATGACTTTAATATCACTACCTCCATATCTCAAAACAATTATCAAGCATCAAATTGATCATAGCATTCAATTCACTTTCTATGATAGTTTTTATTATACCCAACTTGGATGCTCATCATTCTAGGACCAACTTTATGACCATAGAAAATACCATGCTGTTCTAAAAGACTCTCAAAATAATATAAGTGAAGCATGAGAGACTAATAATTTCTTCAAAATTAAGACACCACCGTGCTCTAAAAGATATAAGTGAAGCACTAGAGCAAAAACTATCAAGCTCAAAAGATATAAGTGAAGCACATAGAGTATTCTAGCAAAATTCTAATCAAATAGGCTTCTCCCAAAAGGTGTGTACAGCAAGGATGATTGTGGTAAACTAAAAAGAAAAGACTAATATAATACACGACGCTCCAAGCAAAACACATATCATGTGGCGAATAAAAATATAGCTCCAAGTAAAGTTACCAATGAACGAAGACGAAAGAGGGGATGCCTTCCCGGGGCATCCCCAAGCTTAGGCTTTTGGCTATCCTTGAATATCTTGGGGTGCCTTGGGCATCCCCAAGCTTAGGCTCTTGCTACCCTTTATTCCATAGTCCATAAAGGCTTTACCCAAAACTTGAAAACTTCACAACACAAAACTCAACAGGAAATCTTATAAGCTCCGTTAGTGAAAGAAAAAAAAGCACCACATAAGGTACTGTAATGAACTCATTGTTTATTTAATTTGGTGTTAAACCTACTTTATTCCAACTTCTCTATGGTTTATAAACTATTTTACTAGCCATAGATGCATCAAAATAAGCAAACAACACACAAAGAACAGAATCTGTCAAAAACAGAACAGTCTGTAGCAATCTGTAACTAATGCAAACTTCTGGAACTCTAAACATCCTACAAAAAAAGGAATTCCTGGAAAATTTGTTTATTCATCAGAATAAAAAAGAATCAACGCAAAAGCTCGTTCCTGTGATTTAACAAAATTATATTCGTGCGCGCAAAGTTTTTGTTTTTCAGCAGAATCAAATCAACTATCATCATAGGTTATCCTATAGGTTCTACTTGGCACAAACACTAATTAAAAGATAAAAACTCATCTAAACAGAAGGTAGATGAAAGATTTATTACTAAACAGGAGCAAAAAAACATAAAGAAAATTGGGTTGCCTCCCAACTAGCGCTATCGTTTAACGCCCCTAGCTAGGCATAAAAGCGAAGATAGATCTAACGAGTGCCCTCTTTGGCACCAAATTCATAAGTAGCACGCATGATAGATTGATAAGGTAATTTGACTTTCTTTCTTGGAAAGTGCTCGATGCCTTTCTTTAATGGAAATTGGAATCTAATATTCCTTTCCTTCATATCAATAATCGCACCAATCATTCTAAGGAAAGGTCTACCAAGAATAATAGGGCAAGAAAGATTGCAATCTATATCAAGAACAATAAAATCTACGGGCACCAAATTTCTATTTGCAACAATAAGAACATCATTGATCCTTCCCATAGGCTTTTTAATGGTGGAATCCGCAAGGTGCAAATTTGAAGAGCAATCATCAAGATCATGGAAACCTAGAATATCGCATAAAGTTTTCGGAATCGTGGAAACACTAGCACCCAAATCACACAAAGCAAAACACTCATGATCTTTAATTCTAATCTTTATAGTAGGTTCCCACACATCATTAAGTTTCTAGGTATAGAAACTTCCAAATTAAGTTTTTCATCATAAGATTGCATCAAGGCATCAACGATATGTTTGGTAAAAGCTTTATTTTGACTATAAGCATGAGGAGAATTAACAACGGATTGCAACAAGGAAATACAACCTTTTAAAGAAAAATGATCATAATCAAATTCCTTGAAATCCGAGATAGTGGGTTCAATACTATTTGAAATTGAGGACTTTCCAATCCCACTTTTACCAAATTTAGCGTCAAGATCTAAAGACTCCGAATTTTTGGGACGCCTTCTAGGCAAAGTTGATTCATCATCAGTCCCATAATCATCAAAATTCATATTGCAAAACATAGATCTAATAGGAGATGCATCAATAACTTTAAGATCCTAATCATTATTTTCATCTAACTTTTCTGGTTTAGCGGCCATCTTATTGACTAAGGTGGCTTGCTTATCAGAAATTTTGGCTATATCATTTTCAAGCCGGGTAATTTGAGCATTAACACCATAAAATTCTTTATTCATATCATCAAGCTCTTTGTTCATAAAACTGAAAAAACCTTTTTGTTCCTTAAGCTCTTTTCTAAAGAAATTATAACGCTCAAATTGCAAATTCATAAAGCTTCTAATATTTGATTCAATCTCATCCATCCTTCTGAGGAGGTGGTCAGGACCCTTAGGTGAAGCCATAAGGTCAAACAAGCACACAAGCATACAGAAAAAGGCAAGCGAAAAGAGAGGAGGAGACTGGGAAAGAGAGGGCGAATAAAACGCAAGGGTGAAGTGGGGGAGAGGAAAACAAGAGGCAAATGGCAAATGTAAATGCGAGGGAGATGAGTTTGCGATGGGTACTTGGTATGTCTTGACTTGAGCGAAGACCTTCCCAGCAACGGCGCCAGAAATCCTTCTTGCTACGTTTTGAGCTTGCGTTGGTTTTCCTCGAAGAGGAGAGGGTGATGCAGCAATAGTAGCGTAAGTATTTCCCTCAATTTTTGAGAACCAAGGTATGAATCCAGTAGGAGGCTCCTCAAAAGTCCCACGCACCTACACAAACAAACTGAGAACTCGCAACCAATGCAATAAAGGGGTTGTCAATCCCTTCACGACCACTTGCAAAAGTGAGATCTAATAAAGATAGTATGATAAGATAAATATATTTTTGGTATTTTATAATATAGATGCAAAAAGTAAAGATGCAAATAAAAGTAGATTGGAAGCAAATATGATAAGAGATAGACCCGGGGGCCATAGGTTTCACTAGAGGCTTCTCTCAAGATAGCATAAGTATTACGGTGGGTGAACAAATTACTGTTGAGCAATTGATAGAAAAGCGAATAATTATGAGATTATCTAGGCATGATCATGTATATAGGCATCACGTCCATGACAAGTAGACCGACTCCTGTCTGCATCTACTACTATTACTCCACACATCGACCGACTCCTGCCTGCATCTAGAGTATTAAGTTCATAAGAACAGAGTAACGCATTAAGCAAGATGACATGATGTAGAGGGATAAACTCAAGCAATATGATATAAACCCCATCTTGTTATCCTTGATGGCAACAATACAATACGTGCCTTGCAACCTTTTCTGTCACTGGGTAAGGACACCGCAAGATTGAACCCAAAGCTAAGCACTTCTCCCATGGCAAGAAAGATCAATCTAGTAGGCCAAACCAAACTGATAATTCGAAGAGACTTGCAAAGATAACTCAATCATACATAAAAGAATTCAGAGAAGATTCAAATATTATTCATAGATAAACTTGATCATAAACCCACAATTCATCGGATCTCGACAAACACACTGCAAAAAGAGTTTACATCGAATAGATCTCCACAAGAGAGAGGGAGAACATTGTATTGAGATCCAAAAAGAGAGAAGAAGCCATCTAGCTAATAACTATGGACCCTCCATGGTCGATTCCCCCTCTGGCAGAACGCTGGCGAAGGCTCCAAGATGGGATATCGCGGATACAGAAGGTTACGGTGGTGGAAATTGTGTTTCGTTCGCCTCCTGGTTGTTTTCGGGGTACGTAGGTATATATAGGAGGAAGAAGTACGTCGGTGGCTGCCCAAGGGTCCCACGAGACAGGGGGGCGCGCCCTCCTATATCGTGGGAGCCTCGACTGCGTCTTGACTTGCACTCCAAGTCCTCTGGATCACGTTTGTTCCGAAAATCACGCTCCCGAAGGTTTCATTCCGTTTGGACTCCGTTTGATATTCCTTTTCTTCGAAATACTGAAATAGGCAAAAAACAGCAATATGGGTTGGGCCTCCGGTTAGTAGGTTAGTCCCAAAAATGATATAAATGTGTAAAATAAAGCCCATAAACATCCAAAAGGGGTAATATAATAGCATGGAACAATCAAAAATTATAGATACGTTGGAGACATATCAATTAGTATAAAGCAAACTGTACTATGAATTGGCAGTTTAAACAGGCACCTACATGGTCCATGTAGAGCACAATTGTAAAAAAATGGAACTCACCGAAAAGAATCCTAGAACAAGATTGTGCTTGCGCATCACAGCAAAAATGGAGATCTGTCAGTCCTTCTGAGCTGAAGTTAGTTTGGTCTTGTGGGGAGTAATGTAACCATCCTTCAACTGCTCCTTCTGATGAGAAGATAGACATGGTTTCTTCATCCTGGCATAATCAGTACTAGTCACTTCACGTACTCCGTATTCTTCTTCAGAGGAGGATGATCCTGTTGTGCAAAGACAAGAGGACAACTAAATGCTAGCATCCCTGTTTGCTCGAAAAAAAGGAAAGGAAATATTTAAAACAAAATAGATGAAGCACTTCTCAAGGACAATACCACTTTCTCATGACAGTATCTAAACATTAGCACAACACCAATAGAGATGACAAAGCTCAATCATACGGATGAAATCCGTGGGCGAGTACCAACCTTTGTCAGGAGGCTTATTGTGTAGAGCATACAGATCAAACACTTCTCCGGAACCATCTGTTGCTATCTACTGTGGTTGTCATGCTTACTATATACTCCTCGATTAGTTTAATGTTTCCAACATCTTCTTGTGCAGTTTCACTAAAATATATGGTATCTTCAAAGAAGATCCCTGTTTGCACAAGTAGAGATAATTACATATTACATTAAGAGTGGCATCAAATGAGTGGCAAAACAATTTCTCGTTCCAGCCATAGCAATAAATTAAGATGCAAAATTATATCATTAGTTGTGTCATCACAGTTCTACTGCTTCATTACAGCATCGAGAGTTAATTTTTTGTTTTTCTTCTGCTTGTTCTTCCCCTTCATCACTTGGTTCAATAACAGACAAGCTTCGCCTTCAATGTAAGATTTGGCATGTCAATTAGGGAGCACAAGTATAGCACTAAACAACAACATTAATTTTCTGATGAAAGTGGCAAAATACAGGCCAACAATTGTGAAATATCCTTATCTTACCTCAATGGGATATTACGATGCACATACAGATTTGAAGTCTTGTCTCCATTTGTGCAATTCACTAAAATGAAGCAACATTACCATACAAGTAGCACAACATATGAAAGCACACTACACAATCATGTGAAAGAAGGCTAGTACTGACCTCTCATGACGCGGAATTCAAACAACTCACAAGGAGAAGATCTGAACCAAATTTGCCAACACGGATAGGAAGTAAGATCTCCTCTTGTGCAGTTCCACTAAGATCAAGCAATCAAGCAACATTGTCGGTGTGACATTTTGGTTGAACTACAAAAAACACTCTTAAAATATATGTTTTTTGTGCAGTGCAACAAAAGGTCACAATAGCAACGAGGTGAAGTAGATAACCCTGTTTACACAGAGGTGCAAAGGAAACAACTAGTGGTCAATAATGGTGGATGACACAGAAGCCAACAAAAAGAAGCATCTAACTTATCTAAATGGGAAAGAAAGCAAGATAGTAGCATTTCTCAAACGGTGGCATTGATTAATATTAACAAAGAGATTATATTAATAATAAAATTCGTTAAACATGTAATTTTCTTTAACTGTGGCATTGCATCAATTTTCCAGCGGCATTATTAGAGGGTGTTTGTTACAGGGACATTTTGGTGTAGGGACCAAAAAAACTCCATGCCAGTCCCATCTAAACCAAACAGGAGGGACTTTTAGGGACTAAAAGTGGGCATTTGGGAATAAAGAAAGAAGACTCCGAGGGAGAGTCTTTTTGGGACTTTTTCCAACAGTTGCCCCTGCCCCGCATCGCACCTTGTCTCTATTAGTTCATTACTAGGGGTAACATGGTCATTTAGCATGTCATTTAGTAACCTCTAGTCCATGTTTAGTCCCTAGAACCAAGCAGGTAGGGACTAGGGAGTTTTTAACCAAACAGGGCCATAGATTAATAATAGCTAAAGAGTTGCACAGGACAGTGGAGGCACCAGCACAATGTGCATCTACCGATGTATGAAGGGGTGATGCACAGTCTGTTGCAACAAAGAACAAACAACCAAGGAGCATATTTGTGTTGGTCCCAGTTTTGTTATCTTTAGACACCTTTCCCTATGTGAGCACAGCAAATCTACTCCTGCTGAAACTCTACAACCTTGTCCCCCAAAACAAAAGATCAGTTCGTTACAGATGTGCGTACTGCGTTTGTCATTGTTTTCCCTTTTCGACCAACGTAGGTGCTGGATAGCCAGTCTGTACTAGTACTTCCCCCCTTCCTTTCCTCTTTGAACCACGTCTTAGATTCATGCTATACAACTTTCCTCACTACTTTCCCCCATTCCTTTCCTCCTTGAACCACGTCTTAGATTCATGCTATACAACTTTCCCCACTACTTTCCCCCCTTCCTTTCCTTTTTGAACCAAGTCCTAGATTCATGCTATACAACTTTCCCCACTACTTTGCCCCATTCCTTTCCTCTTTGAACCACGTCCTAGATTCATGCTATACAACTTTCCCTACTACTTTCCTATTTGATCCAACACCTAGATTTGAGTGCAGAAGCGGAAAAAGCCCACATGCAGCTAGAGCAATGCATGTGGAATAAGTAAATTACCTTAAGGTTCTTGGGGTGTTGTTCGATGGGTGACCGGAGGCCGTTCGGCCCACACTATGTACGACAGTGAAGAAGAAGGGGTCGGAGGCCCTCCCGCGCCGCCGCTGGGTGAAAGAGAACAACTACGCTGGTAGTAGATTCCCTCCCTCGCCAACGGCGACAACTTTAAGCCTCCTTCCCTTCCCGGCAGATGGATCCTGCCGGCTCTTTGACCAGCAATGAGGGGAGAGAGAGAGGCCAACGAAGTCTTGTTTAGATCTGGAGAGGGTGAGAGAGTGTGATGATGTGGCGAGTAATTAATGAGGTAAGACTATCCACAGTGGGAGTAACATAGGTGGTAACATCACACATCTTTAGGCAAAATAGATGATGTGGCGAGTAATTAATGAGGTAAGAGAGGCATGTGGTAACATATGTAGTTACTGTAACATCACACATACCAAGACAAAATGAGTCTACAATCTAATAAATGAAGTGTTGCATGATACCACACAATGTTACTCCCCACTATAGAGGTAGTACCATAGACTAGTAACATATGCATGTTACTAGTCTAAGTTACTATCCATTGTGACTAGTCTAAGGTCTTTTGGGCTTTAAAGTAGTGTTGGTAGTACAGAAATAATGCAGCCCTAGTCACCTTACCTCTCTCCATGTAGTACGTTGGGTCCCATTAGTCAGAGGGTGAAACAAAAAAATTAATAAGAAAAATTAAAAGCGCCAGCGGTGTATCTTACCTCACACATCTCGCTACTGCTCGTGAACACTGTCCAATCGATCCCTCTATTTGCTCACGTACTATTTTAAGTGAATACTTATTATAACATGCACATAATTTTGGGCACTTGTATTCGACCTAAGTCAGTGTGCCACCGTATCTTGTACTACTCCCTTTGTCTAGGTGTAATAAGTCACGTTAGAAGGTGCAGCGGGACCAAGGTGCAAGCAGATTGGAGGAGAAGGAGAAACTTGACCGGTCCTTCCTCTAATCAAAGCCCTGATTTCTGTCTCTAAATGCAACAATTAATCCCAACAACTAAGAGATGCCGTTTTAGCTACCATGCAGGGCCACATATTAACTCGCATGCAAGCCGACTTTGATTTCTTGACTAATCAACGCGTAGTTGCGCTCCATGCATTGGGTTTCCGGGGGAGATAACAAGGCAGAGTAAGGAGCATTTGGTTACATTGCTTAGGCTGGTCATAGTGGTGAGTAACTTGGACTAGTAACATGCATATGTTACTAGTCTATGTTACTACTACCTTTGTCCTGGTTTATAGGTCCCCTTTGTAGTTTGTGCCAAATTTTGACCAAAGATTTAACTAACAAAATGTTAATGCATGTCAACAAAAATTATATCGTTGGATTCATATTTGAGCATAGTTTTCAATGATATAATTTTTTGTGACATGCACGAACACTTTGTTAGTTCAATCTATGGTCAAAATTTGACACGAAATACAATGGGGACCAATAAACCAGGACGGATGTAGTACACAAAGTTTGCCGTCGGAAGCGAGCCGATCTAGCTCTCCTGAGCTACTCCCTCCATCCGGGTTTATTAGACCTCTCAGCATCATAAGCATGTCCCCTTTTATATGGCCTCGCTTTGGAAAGGTGCATGCATGCAACCATTTCATTGGTTGCATTGGAAGTCATTGTTGTTGGTGCCATGGCTGGAAAATTAATACACTTCATGCGTGCTTTTTCATTGGTTGCATGCATGTGAGAGAGTGCATTGGGAGTGGAAATGAAAGAATTAATTTGAGAAAATTACTATGTGTCTTGGTCTAAGAGAAGTTTTCTTTAGGCCTAATAAACCCAGACGGAGGGAGTAGCAAGGTTTATCTAGCCCACCCAAGCTAGCTGGCCCACAGAAGCTAACATATTTTAACAGCTCCAAACGCCTAACCTTGCCCCGCCAGGCTATAAGTTGTTCTTTCTAAGGATCCAAACGCTCGCTAGCAACGAGGCCAGGAGGGGATTGAGATGCGAAGTAATGGACGACGCCTAAACATTTTGGGAATATCTATTTTTCGTAAGATGACTTAACACCTAGATGGAGGGAGTACTACTCCTCAGTCCAGGTTCGATGGAATATTCGTCACCTCTTCTCTTCGTGTATGTACTCCATTTGTATCTTACTTCCTGTGGCTTCGTACTCGCACGATATTCCTATTCTATGAACCTGTGTGTGTGTGTGTGTGTGCTTAACAGCATGTGTGTGTGTGTGTGTTAGAGAGAGCGACACATCCACCTACTCCTACAGAGGGATGGTGTGTAGTGTACGATTTAGCCACGAGAGTCGGTGCATCCTCTCGTTTCCGGGCGTCCAGTCGGGACAGGCGGACAGCTGCCACGCTTGCTCCTGACCAACCTGGCCCACACAAAGCCCCTCCATCGCCCGCGTGCGCTTCCCGCCCGAAACGGTCAACATCGCTCCAAAGAATCGGTGCTGCATTCATGCCCGGGCAGAGCGGACGCGACCTCTCACTGGCGCCTACGTTGAATGGAGAAGTGGATTCAAGAGTGATGGTTGCTTCGTCCGTTCAACTTACTGCTGGGTCTATCTGATTTGACGGCTCATTGGTCATTATTACTGAGGTTGAAGTTGAAGTTGTTAAAAAGCAAGTTAAAGATCACCAAGAGGATCTACACGAAATTCTAGTCAAGTTACATATAAAGTTCATTTAGTTCGGAGCTACGGCCTAGAAGGTATGAGCAAAAACAAGTTAAACATGGCATTGATGCAAAATGCATACAAACATCAACCAAACACCTCAAAACAAGGATGCAACATGATAATATGAAACTACATGCAAATCTAAGCAAGTTTCATATAGAGCACACTCAAAACGGAGCAACGGTTCAACACATACACTCTATACAAGTTTAAAGGACAAGCTGTCCAAAACAGCAACTAGGCATCTAGCAAGCATCAAAACAACATGCTACAGTACCACAATATGAAAACAAAAGGCATATACATGATGTACAGGTAAAGCACAACAAAACATGAACACTGAGCTAACTCCAGAAAACACCATAACATGCTCAAAAGGACATGGCAAGATTGCAAATAATAACAGTTTCAGGCTTAGCAGAAATAATATCAGGTTGCAATGTTTAGAGCTATCAAACAACATGTTAGAGGAACTTAGCATGGCAAACAAAGGCATGGAATGAATCTACTAATAGCATATAACAAAAGCCCCTTACTGACCATGACCAAAAATGCACAGAAAATATGATGGCACCCATGTAAACATAGCAAGTAATATGACAGATTCATACATGGCAGGAACAACAATAAGTAGGCATGTTGGTGAGCTTGAACCACTCACCACAGAGCAATACATGGCATGGCAAGGTGACAAACAGTAAGAAGACATGTTTATGAAGCTAAGCATCTCAAGAGAAATTTCATAGGGTGCATGAATCACTAACAACAATCATGGCAACATTGAACTTAATGTTAACAGGATGACAAAAATATTATTTAGCAAGTTTAGAGAACAACAAGCTATACTAGGCTATAAATATAACCAGGGACATGAATGGATAGAGCATGACATGTATAACAAAACATCCTTAGTGAACATCTCCAGATTATGCATAGAATGACTTGTAGCAGCAGGTTTACATAGCATCATAATATAGCAGATTCAGACTAGCAAAACAGCAACAGCAAGTACCCTACTTCACGAGCTCGATGCACTCACTATAAAGCTCTCAAAAATACATGGATTGCACCATTGTAAAGATGACATGATGTAGTTCAAAACACACGTAGGGCTCAAGCTCATAAGATGCACACATCAAATGCAACAAAAATGACAAATCATCAAGTTATAACAGTTTCAGCAGATTAACATCATATAGCACTCTTGCAACGATGATTCGGGCATCAAGATGGACTCAAACAAACATGGCAAAATGGAACAAAATGAAGAGCATCTCACAACAAACAATTTGACATATTATACACGCAAAACGAAGCTACGGATGCAGAGTTATGATGCGATGAACATGGGCACAAAATGTCAAAATATCAGGGACTTACAGGAATTTCGGGGTCAACCTCAGATCTGCACGGTTTTCGAGGTTCGCCGGAGTTTCGCCGGAGTTGACGTGGAAGGCGACCGGAGTCGAGGGAGAGGTCGGGGAGGCCAGGGAAGGACGGATCCGGTCAACTCCCGACCAGATCCGGCCGGAGGGGCCCCTGGAGGTGGCGTGGACGGCGGGATCCGGACAGCGAAGGCTCGCCGGAGATCCATGGCGGCGGCGGCGCTGCTGGAGGAGCTTCGGGCGGCGGTGGCCACCTGAAGAGAGAGAGAGAGAGAGCTGGTGAGGGAGAGGGAGAGCAGAGGAGAGG
>NC_041389.1:83086087-83087159 GCF_002162155.2 Triticum dicoccoides
CGGGCGCCGGGCGGCGGCGGTCGCCGGTGGAGGCGGCTGGAGGCGCGGGCGAGGCGGGCACCTGCGGGCGGCGGCCGGCCGGGCCTGCGCGGGCCCGCGACGGGCTCGGACGGGCCGCGGTGGCCGCAGGCGGGGGACAGCGGCGCGGGACACGTGGCGGGCTCCTGTTGGTTGGGGCGGCGGCGGCGGACGCGTCCAGCGCCGTCCGGACGTGTCCGGCGCGCGGAGGAATACGAGGCTAGGGTTAGGGGTGGAAATCATCCGTGAATTTGGACGGGAGGGCATATTTATAGATAGAGGGAGCTAGGAGGCTCCAAATGAGGTGCGGTTTTCGGCCACGTGATTGTGATCGAACGACCGAGAGCATGGAGGGGGTTAGGATGGGTTTTGGGCCACTTTGGAGGGGTGTTGGGCTGCAAACAAAAGAGGCTTTGAGGTTACCCGGTTAACCGTTGGAGTATCAAACGAACTCCAGCGCCAGGTGTCTGCCAGTTATTCGCCATCATTGTCATGTCATTTGCTTGCGTGTTGCATTTTATCATGTCATCATGTGCATTTCATTTTGCATACATGTTCGTCTCATGCATCCGAGCATATTCCTCGTTGTCTGTTTTGCAATCCGGCACTCCTATGTTCCCCGGCGGCCGCTTTTGCCTCTCTTTTGTGTGCGGGTGTTAAACGTTCTCGGAATGGACCGAGGTTTGCCAAGCGGCCTTGGTATACCACCGGTAGACCGCCTGTCAAGTTTCGTGCCATTTGGAGTCCGTTTGATACTCCAACGGTTAACCGGGTAACCGCAAAGCCTCTTTTGTTTGCAGCCCAACACCCCTCCAAAGTGGCCCAAAACCCATCCCAACCCACTCCATGCTCTCGGTCGTTCGATCACGATCGCGTGGCCGAATACCGCACCTCATTTGGAGCCTCCTAGCTCCCTCTATCTATAAATATGCCCTCCCCGTCCAAATTCACGGATGATTTCCACCCCTAACCCTAGCCTCGTATTCCTCCGCGCGCCGGACACGTCCGGACGGCGCCGGACGCGTCCGCCGCCGCCGCCCCAACCAACAGGAGC
>NC_041389.1:83087598-83188523 GCF_002162155.2 Triticum dicoccoides
GCCGCCGCCACGGATCTCCGGCGAGCCTTCGCTGCCCGGATCCCGCCGTCCACGCCACCTCCAGGGGCCCCTCCGGCCGGATCTGGTCGGGAGTTGACCGGATCCGTCCTTCCCCGGCCTCCCCGACCTCTCCCTCGACTCCGGTCGCCTTCCACGTCAACTCCGGCGAAACTCCGGCGAACCTCGAAAACCGTGCAGATCTGAGGTTGACCCCGAAATTCCTCTAAGTCCTTGATATTTTGACATTTTGTGCCCATGTTCATCGTATCATGACTCTGCATCCGTAGCTTTGTTTTGCGTGCATAATATGTCAAATTGTTCGCTGTGAGATGCTCTTCATTTTGTTCCATTGTGCCATGTTTGTTTGAGTCCATCTTGACGCCCGAATCATCGTTGCAAGAGTGCTATATGATGTTAATCTGCTAAAACTATTATAACTTGATGATTTGTCATTTTTGTTGCATTTGATGTGTGCATCTTATGAGCTTGAGCCCTACATGTGTTTTGAACTACATCATGTCATCTTTACAATGGTGCAATCCATGTATTTTTGAGAGCTTTATAGTGAGTGCATCGAGCTCGTGAAGTAGGGTACTTGCTGTTGCTGTTTTGCTAGTCTGAATCTGCTATATTATGATGCTATGTAAACCTGCTGCTACAAGTCATTCTATGCATAATCTGGAGATGTTCACTAAGGATGTTTTGTTATACATGTCATGCTCTATCCATTCATGTCCCTGGTTATATTTATAGCCTAGTATAGCTTGTTGTTATCTTGCTCTAAACTTGCTAAATAATATTTTTGTCATCCTGTTAACATTAAGTTCAATGTTGCCATGATTGTTGTTAGTGATCCATGCACCCTATGAAATTTCTCTTGAGATGCTTAGCTTCATAAACATGTCTTCTTACTGTTTGTCACCTTGCCATGCCATGTATTGCTCTGTGGTGAGTGGTTCAAGCTCACCAACATGCCTACTTATTGTTGTTCATGCCATGTATGAATCTGTCATATTACTTGCTATGTTTACATGGGTGCCATCATATTTTCTGTGCATTTTTGGTCATGGTCAGTAAGGGGCTTTTGTTATATGCTATTAGTAGATTCATTCCATGCCTTTGTTTGCCATGCTAAGTTCCTATAACATGTTGTTTGATAGCTCTAAACATTGCAACCTGATGTTATTTCTGCTAAGCCTGAAACTGTTATTATTTGCAATCTTGCCATGTCCTTTTGAGCATGTTATGGTGTTTTCTGGAGTTAGCTCAGTGTTCATGTTTTGTTGTGCTTTACCTGTACATCATGTATATGCCTTTTGTTTTCATATTGTGGTACTGTAGCATGTTGTTTTGATGCTTGCTAGATGCCTAGTTGCTGTTTTGGACAGCTTGTCCTTTAAACTTGTATAGAGTGTATGTGTTGAACCGTTGCTCCGTTTTGATTGTGCTCTATATGAAACTTGCTTAGATTTGCATGTAGTTTCATATTATCATGTTGCATCCTTGTTTTGAGGTGTTTGGTTGATGTTTGTATGCATTTTGCATCAATGCCATGTTTAACTTGTTTTTGCTCATACCTTCTAGGCCGTAGCTCCGAACTAAATGAACTTTATATGTAACTTGACTAGAATTTTGTGTAGATCCTCTTGGTGATCCTTAACTTGCTGTTTAACAACTTCAACTTAATGTTTGTTCAGATCTGGACCAACTTCGAAATTTGCATATGAGGACTTACCGGAATTGTTATATGTTGTTTCTGGCCTCATTTAAACTTGCCTTGATGTGTTGTTCTTGTTTGCATCATCTCGCCATGAGTAGCCTCATCTAGCTTTGTCATGCATCATGCTTGGTTGTGCATCATGTCTTGTCTATGTGTGGTGTGTTTACCATGTTGTGTGCTTCTTCTTGATAGTTCCTGTTTCGTTGCGATCGTGAGGATTCGTCCGTCTACGCTTGGTTCAGCTTCATCCGTTCGTCTTCTTCATGGAATCGTTTTTCTTCCTTACGGGATTTCAGGCAAGATGACCGCTACCCTGGATCTCACTACTATCATTGCTATGCTAGTTGCTTCGTTCTATCGCTTTGCTGCGCTACCTATCGCTTGCTCTTCAAGCCTCCCAATTTACCATGTCAGCCTCTAACATTTTCACCCATCCTATCAAACCATTGCTTGGCTATGTTACTGCTTTGCTCAGCCCCTCTTATAGCGTTGTTAGTTGTAGATGAAGTTTGAAGATTGCTCCATGGTGGACAGGATTATGTTGGGATATCACAATATCTCTTATATTATTAATGCATCTATATACTTGGTAAAGGGTGGAAGACTTGGGCTTATGCCTGGTGTTTTGTTCCAGTCTTGCCGCCCTAGTTTCCGTCATACCGGTGTTATGTTCCCGGATTTTGCGTTCCTTACGCGGTTGGGTGATTTATGGGACCCCCTTGACAGTTCGTTTTGAATAAAACTCCTCCAGCAAGGCCCAACCTTGGTTTTACCATTTGCCTCACCTAGCCCTTTTTACCTTGGGTTTCTTGAGCCCGAGGGTCATCTTTATTTTAGCCCCCCTGGGCCAGTGCTCCTTCGAGTGTTGGTCCGAACTGAGCTGCCATCGAGGCCACCTCGGGGAAACTTGAGGGTTGGTTTTACTCGTAGCTAGTCTCATCCGGTGTTGCCCTGAGAATGAGATATGTACAGCTCCTATCGGGATTTGTCGGCACATCGGGCGGCTTTGCTGGTCTTGTTTTACCATTGTCGAAATGTCTTGTAAACCGGGATTCTGAGACTGATCGGGTCTTCCTGGGAGAAGGTATATCCTTCGTTGATCGCGAGAGCTTATCATGGGCTAAGTTGGGACACCCCTGCATGATATTATCTTTCGAAAGCTGTGCCCGCGGTTATGTGGCAGATGGTAATTTGTTAATATCTGGTTGTAGATAACTTGACACCAGATACGAATTAAAACGCATCAACCGTGTGTGTAGCCGTGATGGTCTCTTTTCGGCGGAGTCCGGGAAGTGAACACGGTTTTGGGTTATGTTTGACGTAGGCAGGAGTTCAAGATCACCTCTTGATCAATGCTAGCTTCACGACCGTTCCTTTTGCTTCTCTTCTCGCTCTTATTTGCGTATGTTAGCCACCATATATGCTTAGTCGCTGCTGCAACCTCACCACTTTACCCCTTCCTTTCCCATTAAGCTTTGCTAGTCTTGATACCCATGGTAATGGGATTGCTGAGTCCTCGTGGCTCACAGATTACTACAACAACAGTTGCAGGTACAGGTTATGCGATGATCTTGACGCGAGAGCGATGTTACTTGTTTTGGAGTTCTTCTTCTGCTTCTTCTTCGATCAGGGGATAGGTTCCAGGTCGGCAGCCTGGGCTAGCAGGGTGGATGTCGTTTGAGTTTCTGTTTGTGTGTCATCCGTAGTCGGATGGTGCTCTTATGTAAGATGATGTTGTATTCGTGTGGCATTGTATGCCTTTTGTATGCATCCCCATCTATTATGTAATGTTGATGTAATGATATCCACCTTGCAAAAGCGTCTTCAAGATGCGCTTCTATCCTTGGTGGGACCTTCAAGTTCCTTTAGGATAGGGTCGCATCTTGGGCGTGACAAGTTGGTATCAGAGCCTCGACCGACCATAGGAGCCCCCTTGTTTGATCGTGTAGTTTGGTCGTTGTCGAGTTTAGAAGAAAACTGATTTCTGAGTCTAGTTATATCGGAGAGTAGGAATTCTTTTTACTCCTCAGCCCCCTTCATCGCTCTGGTGAGGTATCTTGATGTAGGTGTTTTGAATTACTCCTCTTCCCCTTCAAATATTTTTCTTTAGGATCACGCGGTTAGTTTTTGTTCGTTGTCCATCCTCTTTTCAATCCGGCGCACTTCTCTTCGAGTGGTTTCGATCCTCGTCATCTTTTGCAAAATCAGTCGTCAGTTCTTTCTTTTTCGACGTTGTTTCCCCATCCGAAGTTGTCCTTGTTTTTCCCACCCGCCCTCCCTTCTTCTCTCGAATCCGGAGCCTGTAATCGAGTATCCATCCTACTCGTGCGAAGTCTTTGCTTTCTTTCTTCAATGATTTCAACTGGTGTTTTCTCTTCAAGTTATTCATCGGGTTTTTTTTCCTTTCCAAGTTGCCTTTGTTTTCCCGCCCTCCCACCCTCTTCTTCCCGGAGCCTGAATCTCTTTCGAGCATCAATTTCATTCGTATGGAGCCTCTTCAGTCTTCCCTCAATCATTTCAACCGGTGAATTCTCTTTTGTTCAATATTCTTCATCTCCTTTTCTTCTCCGGTGGACTCAATTCAAGTTTTTCGGGTTGATCATATTCTTTTCCTTGGATCAAGTGTTTTCCCTGTTCGTTCGTCTCTCGCCAGTTTATCCTTCCGGAGTGCTCAAGACGTCGCAGGCGATTCGACTGTGTTCCAACTAATTCGAGGTTGTCACCTCATTCAAATATTTCAATTGTTCCGGTGCATCATCTATCTGTTCAACAAGCCTTTCCAACGGTGTTTTCTTTTAGTGGGCCACTGGGCCCTAAACCACAGGTCTTTTCCCAGGATCTTACCTGACTCTTCTAATTCTCCCGGGGTTATTCTCAAATTCTTTTCAAATGTGACGTAAGAATGAATTTCATCAGTCACATGCCTTCTCCAAGATCGCTTTCAAATTCTTTTCATTGTTGGCTCAACCTCTCTGCTTTTCATTCTTCCGAAGTATCTCAGTAATTTTGGTGGTGTTTCTCATCGTCATTTGAAGACCAAAGAAGAGCTTTTCCTCTAAATCTTGCCCGTTCTCCCGAAGATTCATGGTTCAAGCTTCATGCTATCCTCTTGAATTATTCCATTTGTCAGATATTCTTTTCTTACCCATCCGGAGTATGTCAGGAGTTGTTTTTCCATTCCTTTTCATCGGAGGCCATCATTCCAGAAGAATTCTTTGTCCTCACATTTCAGCTACCGTTATCCAATTATTCCGGTGCTTCGTTCAAGTGTTCTTTAATCAGCTCATGATCTCTTTATTCTTTTGCATCTAAATCCCCTCTAGCATATTGGTTCTTCCAATTCTTCCCGGTGATTCATCCTCTTCCATCGGTCATTTCCGAATTCTAACAGTGGTTCTTTAAGATTCTTTTCTTTGGTTATCATATTAATCCATTCATTCTTTTCAATCCTACCGGTGATTCATGAAGACTTTCTCAAGTTTGGTGCTATACTCTCCTTAATCCTTTTCAAGAAGAATAAGTAGTACGTAAAATCAATTGCTTGTCATCAATTTAATTTGATGAAGGATAAGCATACAATAAATCTTATTCTTATTTCATCCAAGTGAGTAATCCCTTTTCTTTGGAGTTTGTTCTTGATGAATAAATTCTAGTTCCAAGTGTTCTCATCTTTTCTTTTCCGGAGTTCAAATTACTCGGCCATTTCGTCGGAATCTCCATCTAAAACATCGCAGGCTTTAATCTTATTCTTTCATCCTTCATTTTATCTCATCATCCTTTTGTCACCGGAGTTCTTCATGGTGGTTCTTCATGATTTAATCCATTCTTCAAGTGTTCATCAAGATTCTTGTGGGAGGAGTTCAAGTATCTTTTCTTCTCACATCTCAAAGTGCAATTAATTCTCCGTGTTCTTCTGAAGTGGAGTTTTGCATTTCTTCGTTCTTCTCACCTATTCAGACATTTGGTTGTGGTATAATTTCACCTCAAGTTTTGAGATGTTTTTGATAAGTCCACAAAAAGCTTATTCTTTTCGTTGTTGATTTTCTCAACAACTCCATTTAAACCTTCCTTCTAAAAATGCTTTCAATTTCATTCGTGGCACAAGTTGTCATTTTCTCCTCCGTTCGTTTCATTCAACTCTTTCAATTCTTTCCGGAGGTTTTGTGTCACGTCTTCATCAAGTATCATTCCATCCTCTCAAGTTCGTGTTCTATTACTCCATGTTTAGCTGGAGTGCTGCCTAATTCTTTCATTCTTATTCGTTTCTTATCTCATTCTAACCGGAGTGGTTTCATAGTCTATCTTATTCCGTGAGCTTTCGATTCTCGTCATTCTCGTTGTTCCCCTCTTCTTCTCGAGTGCTCTCGATTCTTTGCTTCTTCTCTTGAGTTCTTGCTTCACCTCATCCCTTTTCTCTTCCGTCTCGCTCCTAAGATCTCGGGACGAGATCTCTTGTTAGTGGAGGAGTGTTGTAACGCCCCGGATTCGACGCGCCAGGTGTCTGCCAGTTATTCGCCGTCATTGCCATGTCATTTGCTTGCGTGTTGCATTTTATCATGTCATCATGTGCATTTCATTTTGCATACATGTTCGTCTCATGCATCCGAGCATTTTCCCCATTGTCCGTTTTGCAATCCGGCACTCCTATGTTCCCCGCCGCCCCTTTTTGTCTCTCTTTTGTGTGCGGGTGTTAAACGTTCTCGGAATGGACCGAGGTTTGCCAAGCGGCCTTGGTATACCACCGGTAGAGTGCCTGTCAAGTTTCATGCCATTTGGAGTCCGTTCGATACTCCAACGGTTAACCGGGTAACCGCAAAGCCTCTTTTGTTTGCAGCCCAACACCCCTCCAAAGTGGCCCAAAACCCATCCTAACCCCCTCCATGCTCTCGGTCGTTCGATCACGATCGCGTGGCCGAAAACCGCACCTAATTTGGAGCCTCCTAGCTCCCTCTATCTATAAATATGCCCTCCCCGTCCAAATTCACGGATGATTTCCACCCCTAAACCTAGCCTCATCTTCCTCCGCGCCGGACACGTCCGGACGGTGCCGGACGCGCCCGCTACCGCCGCCCCAACTAACAGGAGCCCACCACGTGTCCCGCCGCCGCTGTCCCCTGCCTGCGGCCACCGCGGCCCACCCGAGCCCGTCGCGGGCCCGCGCAGGCCTGGCCGGCCGCCGCCCGCGCCCGCCGCCCGCAGGTGCCTGCCTCGCCCGCGCCTCCAGCCGCCTCCACCGGCGACCGCCGCCGCCCGGCGCCCGGCGCCGCCCGGATCCCCGCCGGCCGGAGCTCGTCGCCCGGTGAGCCCGCGCCGCCCCGCCTTCTTCTCCCTCTCCTCTGCTCTCCCTCTCCCTCACTAGGTCTCTCTCTCTCTTCAGGTGGCCGCCGCCGCCCGGAGCTCCTCCAGCAGCACCGCCGCTACCATGGATCTCCGGCGAGCCTTCGCTGCCCGGATCCCGCCGTCCACGCCACCTCCAGGGGCCCCTCCGGCCGGATCTGGTCGGGAGTTGACCGGATCCGTCCTTCCCCGGCCTCCCCGACCTCTCCCTCGACTCCGGTCGCCTTCCACGTCAACTCCGGCGAAACTCCGGCGAACCTCGAAAACCGTGCAGATCTGAGGTTGACCCCGAAATTCCTGTAAGTCCCTGATATTTTGACATTTTGTGCCCATGTTCATCGCATCATAACTCTGCATCCGTAGCTTCTTTTGCGTGTATAATATGTCAAATTGTTTGTTGTGAGATGCTCTTCATTTTGTTCCATTTTGCCATGTTTGTTTGAGTCCATCTTGATGCCCGAATCATCGTTGCAAGAGTGCTATATGATGTTAATCTGCTGAAACTGTTATAACTTGATGATTTGTCATTTTTGTTGCATTTGATGTGTGCAACTTATGAGCTTGAGCCCTACATGTGTTTTGAACTACATCATGTCATATTTACGGTGGTGCAATCCATGTATTTTTGGGAGCCTTTTAGTGAGTGCATCGAGCTCGTGAAGTAGGGTACTTGCTGTTGCTGTTTTGCTAGTCTGAATCTGCTATATTATGATGCTATGTAAACCTGCTGCTACAAGTCATTCTATGCATAATATGGAGATGTTCACTAAGTATGTTTTGTTATACATGTCATGCTCTATCAATTCATGCACATGGTTGTATTTATAGCCTAATGTAGCTTGTTGTTATCTTGCTCTAAACTTGCTAAATAATATTGCTGTCAGCCTGTTAACATTAAGTTCAATGTTTCCATGATTGTTGTTAGTGATCCATGTACCCTATGAACTTTCTCGTGCCATTCTTAGCTTCATAAACATGTCTTCTTACTGTTTGTCACCTTGCCATGCCATGTATTGCTCTGTGGTGAGTGGTTCAAGCTCACCAACATGCCTACTTATTGTTGTTCCTGCCATGTATGAATCTATCATATCACTTGCTATGTTTACATGGGTGCCATCGTATTTTCTGTGCCTTTTTGGCTCATGGTCAGTAAGGGATTTTTGTTATATGCTATTAGTAGATTCATGCCATGCCTTTGTTTGCTATGCTAAGTTCCTGTAACATGTTGTTTGATAGCTCTAAACATTGCAACCTGATGTTATTTCTGCTAAGCCTGAAACTGTTATTATTTGCAATCTTGCCATGTCCTTTTGAGCATGTTATGGTGTTTTCTGGAGTTAGCTCAGTGTTCATGTTTTGTTGTGCTTTACCTGTTCATCATGTATATGCCTTGTGTTTTCATATTGTGGTACTGTAGCATGTTGTTTTGATGCTTGCTAGATGCCTAGTTGCTGTTTTGGACAGCTTGTCCTTTAAACTTGTATAGAGTGTATGTGTTGAACCGTTGCTCCGTTTTGAGTGTGCTCTATATGAAACTTGCTTAGATTTGCATGTAGTTTCATATTATCATGTTGCATCCTTGTTTTGAGGTGTTTGGTTGATGTTTGTATGCATTTTGCATCAATGCCATGTTTAACTTGTTTTTGCTCATACCTTCTAGGCCGTAGCTCCGAACTAAATGAACTCTATATGTAACTTGACTAGAATTCCGTGTAGATCCTCTTGGTGCTCTTTAACTTGCTGTTTAACAACTTCAACTTAATGTTTGTTCAGATCTGGACCAACTTCGAAATTTGCATATGAGGACTTACCGGATTTGTTATATGTTGTTTCCGGCTTCATTTAAACTTGCCTTGATGTGTTGTTCTTGTTTACATCATCTCTTGCCATGAGTAGCCTCATCTAGCTTTGTCATGCATAATGCTTGGTTGTGCATCATGTCTTATCTATGTGTGGTGTGTTTACCATGTTATGTGCTTCTTCTTGATAGTTCCTTTTTCGTTGCGATCGTGAGGATTCGTCCGTCTACGCTTGGTTCAGCTTCATCCGTTCGTCTTCTTCATGGAATCATTTTTCTTCCTTACGGGATTTCAGGCAAGATGACCGCTACCCTGGATCTCACTACTATCATTGCTATGCTAGTTGCTTCGTTCTATCGCTTTGCTGCGCTACATATCGCTTGCTCTTCAAGCCTCCCAATTTACCATGTCAGCCTCTAACATTTTCACCCATCCTATCAAACCATTGCTTGGCTATGTTACTGCTTTGCTCAGCCCCTCTTATAGCATTGTTAGTTGTAGGTGAAGTTTGAAGATTGCTCCATGGTGGACAGGATTATGTTGGGATATCACAATATCTCTTATATTATTAATGCATCTATATACTTGGTAAAGGGTGGAAGACTTGGGCTTATGCCTGGTGTTTTGTTCCACTCTTGCCGCCCTAGTTTCCGTCATACCGGTGTTATGTTCCCGGATTTTGCGTTCCTTACGCGGTTGGGTGATTTATGGGACCCCCTTGATAGTTCGTTTTGAATAAAACTCCTCCAGCAAGGCCCAACCTTGGTTTTACCATTTGCCTCACCTAGCCCCTTTTCCCTTGGGTTTCTTGAGCCCGAGGGTCATCTTTATTTTAGCCCCCCTGGGCCAGTGCTCCTTCGAGTGTTGGTCCGAACTGAGCTGCCATCGGGGCCACCTCGGGGAAACTTGAGGGTTGGTTTTACTCGTAGCTAGTCTCATCCGGTGTTGCCCTGACAATGAGATATGTACAGCTCCTATCGGGATTTGTCGGCACATCGGGCGGCTTTGCTGGTCTTGTTTTACCATTGTCGAAATGTCTTGTAAACCGGGATTCTGAGACTGATCGGGTCTTCCTGGGAGAAGGTATATCCTTCGTTGATCGCGAGAGCTTATCATGGGCTAAGTTGGGACACCCCTGCATGATATTATCTTTCGAAAGCTGTGCCCGCGGTTATGTGGCAGATGGTAATTTGTTAATATCTGGTTGTAGATAACTTGACACCAGATACGAATTAAAACGCATCAACCGTGTGTGTAGCCGTGATGGTCTCTTTTCAGCGGAGTCCGGGAAGTGAACACGGTTTTGGGTTATGTTTGACGTAGGTAGGAGTTCAAGATCACCTCTTGATCATTGCTAGCTTCACGACCGTTCCTTTTGCTTCTCTTCTCGCTCTTATTTGCGTATGTTAGCCACCATATATGCTTAGTCGCTGCTGCAACCTCACCACTTTACCCCTTCCTTTCCCATTAAGCTTTGCTAGTCTTGATACCCATGGTAATGGGATTGCTGAGTCCTCGTGGCTCACAGATTACTACAACAACAGTTGCAGGTACAGGTTATGCGATGATCTTGACGCGAGAGCGATGTTACTTGTTTTGGAGTTCTTCTTCTGCTTCTTCTTCGATCAGGGGATAGGTTCCAGGTCAGCAGCCTGGGCTAGCAGGGTGGATGTCGTTTGAGTTTCTGTTTGTGTGTCATCCGTAGTCGGATGGTGCTCTTATGTAAGATGATGTTGTATTCGTGTGGCATTGTATGCCTTTTGTATGCATCCACATCTATTATGTAATGTTGATGTTGAAGGAAATATGCCCTAGAGGCAATAATAAAGTTATTATTTATTTCCTCATATCATGATAAATGTTTATTATTCATGCTAGAATTGTATTAACCGGAAACATGATACATGTGTGAATGCATAGACCAACATAACGTCACTAGTATGCCTCTACTTGACTAGCTCATTAATCAAAGATGGTTATGTTTCCTAACCATAGACATGTGTTGTCATTTGATTAATGGGATCACATCATTAGGAGAATGATGTGATTGACATGACACATTCCGTTAGCCTAGCACTTGATCGTTTAGTATATTGCTATTGCTTTCTTCATGACTTATACATGTTCCTGTAACTATGAGATTATGCAACTCCCGTTTACCGGAGGAACACTTTGGGTGCTACCAAACGTCACAACGTAACTGGGTGATTATAAAGGAGTACTACAGGTGTCTCCGAAGGTACATGTTGGGTTGGCGTATTTCGAGATTAGGTTTTGTCACTCCGATTGTCGGAGAGGTATCTCTGGGCCCTCTCGGTAATGCACATCACTATAAGCCTTGCAAGCAATGTAGCTAATGAGTTAGTTACGGAATGATGCATTACATAACGAGTAAAGAGACTTGCCGGTAACGAGATTGAACTAGGTATTGGATACCGACGATCGAATCTCGGGCAAGTAACATACCGATGACAAAGGGAACAACATATGTTGTTATGCGGTTTGACCGATAAAGATCTTTGTAGAATATGTAGGAGCCAATATGGGCATCCAGGTTACGCTATTGGTTATTGACCGAGAATAGTTCTAGGTCATGTCTACAGAGTTATCGAACCCGTAGGGTCCGCACGCTTAACGTTACGATGACAGTTTTATTATGAGTTTATAAGTTTTGATGTACCGAAGTTTGTTCGGAGTCCCGAATGTGATCACGGACATGACGAGGAGTCTCGAAATGGTCGAGACATAAAGATTGATATATTGGAAGCCTATATTTGGATATCGGAATGGTTCCGGGTGAAATCAGGATTTTACCGGAGTACCGGGGGGTTACCGGAACCCTCCCGGGCGTTATTGGGCCTTAATGGGCCCTAAGGGATAAGAGGAGAGGAGGCAAGAGGTGGGCTGTGCCCCTTCCCTCCGTAGTCCAAATAGGACAAGGAGAGGGGGCGGCGCCCCCTGTCGGTGTCAAAACCGGCGGATCTCGGGTAGGGGGTCCCGAACTGTGCGTCTAGGCGGATGGTAACAGGAGACAAGGGACACGATGTTTTACCCAGGTTCGGGCCCTCTTGATGGAGGTAAAACCCTACGTCCTGCTTGATTAATATTGATGATATGGGTAGTACAAGAGTGGATCTACCACGAGATCAAGGAGGCTAAACCCTAAAGCTAGCCTATGGTATGATTGTTGTAATGTATGTTGTCCTACGGACTAAAGCCCTCCGGTTTATATAGACACCGGAGGAGGCTAGGGTTACACAGAGTCGGTTACAATGGTAGGAGATCTACATATTCGTATCGCCAAGCTTGCCTTCCACGCCAAGGAAAGTCCCATCCGGACATGGGACGGAGTCTTCAATCTTGTATCTTCGTAGTCTTGGAGTCCGGCGGACGATGATAGTCCGGCTGTCCGGACACCCCCTAGTCCAGGACTCCCTCAGTAGCCCCCGAACCAGGCTTCAATGACGATAAGTCCAGCGCGTATATAGTCTTCGGCGTTGCAAGGCGGGTTCTCCCTTCAAGTTCCATGTACCTGCCGAGCAGTGTCCGGCTTTATCATAAATTCTGTGTTCCTCGGCTTCTACGCCCAATAATGGCCTTTTTCCATGCGTCGCACGAATGCGAAAAGCCAGGGTGTCTTTTTATGTTTCACCCCCTAGTCGTGCGAGTCGTTCGCCTACAAAAGAGGCAAAAATCCAGATCCAAACCACACCATCTTCCTCCCGCGAACAGTTCATCGGAGCGCCCTTGACCTAAAAATCCATTCCATCATGGACCGTCGACGCGGCTCCTCTTCTTGCGCTCCCAGCCCACCGCCAGGGGATTGGAGGAGGTGCTCTGTTCCGCACAACGAGCTAGCGAAGCTCCAAGCGGGGGGATATCTCCCTCCGGCCTTCATGGTCCCAGTCCGAGCCGGACTGGTCACTTATCAAGGTGGGAGGCAAGCAGAGGCTACCCCAAGCCCCAATAAAGGGGAGCGAGTATGCTTCGTCCCTTATCTGATAAGGGGACTCGGATTCCCAATACATCCGTTCCTCCGCGGGTTCCTGGAGTTCTACGGACTCCAGCTCCACCACCTCACGCCCGCCTCTGTCCTGCATATCGCGGGCTACGTAGCTCTTTGCGAGCTATTCCTGGGCATTGAGCCCCATTTTGCATTGTGGAAGAGGCTGTTCTGCCTCGTACCCCGTTATCACGAGGGTTCCATATATCAAGTGGGCGGCGCCGAAATATGGCGCATTGCCGGGACCGGATACCCATCCGGTACTCCCAAGAAGGCGTCCGAAGACTGGCCTTCAGAGTGGTTTTATATAGGAGACGCTCCGCTGCCGGACCCAGTCCGGATTGGCCTCCCGGAGTTTAGTGTTGCTCCTTTGAAGAAACGCCTCAGCTGGCGCCCACGGAGCCCCCGATTGGAGGAAAACAAGAGCGTCCATTACTTGATGGGCCGAATAAGATTAATGGCCCATTCTGGTTTGACCATGATCGGAGTCATGGCGACATGCATCATGCGGGGGGTACAGCCATTACAATATAGAGGCCACCCCATGTGGGATTTCAACGGGGAAGATGATGCCACCCGTCATGGCCGCGAAGGGCCGGATTCGACCGAGGATCTGGTGCAGATCCTGTCCAGCCTATAAAAGGGGGAGAAGGAGGACTTCCTTCGAACGAACCCTTTGAATGGGTTTTCCATGAACAACCCTAGGGGCTGGGTAAGCAAACACTTCGGCGCAGGATCTACGCCGGACAGTGGAGGACATGGTAAGTCCCGCTCCGCAACCCGAGGATCCAGAAAGATCCCTGGATCCGGCCTCCGAAGAGGATCCGGACATTAAGGTGGAGCTAATCGACAGGGTGTTTCACCAACTCAGCATGGACAATGCTTTGGTCGCCATTACGGCGGACTACCCCGGACTGTATCCGGCTTCCCAGGTGACTGTGACCGAGGTCCGGACACCATTATCTCTTCCTTGCCTATTTCTGACCTTGGCGAACGATGGTGTTTTACAGGAAGCGCCCTCAGGGCGGGAAGCCGAGCCCGCGGCGGCTGACCAACAAAGGTCAGTCCGGACCAGCAGGCGGAAAAGGAGTGCGGCACGGACTGAAATGTCGCCGCAAAGGTATAGCTCGTATTTAAATTTTTAGAGCAACGTTCCTAGGAAGCGTCTGAGTGCTCATGATCTTTATAGGAGAAAAAGCGCTCTCCGGACTGCAGGCGCGGAAGTTGCCGATCCAACCTATACCGGCCAGGCTCCAGCGCCCGGCCTGGAGGGGGAGGCAAGCGCAAGACGCGGGCCGGATCCTCCTCCAACAGAGGACACCGACAGACTGTCCGCCACCAAGTCTGAGGTGGAGAGCGCCATGAACCATAGGCGCCGCCGGACAGTGTTTCGTGAAGCGTGCTTCTCCCCTGAGGCATTGGACGCCTTTAACGCAGGGGACGCGCACCTCCGTGCCGCTCAAGATGGTTTTACCAGAGCCACGGAGCAGTATGTGAAAGACATACGGGTAAGGGAATTTTAATGGTTATATACACCAGTAGCCCCCGAGACTTAAAGTAGTTATATTAACTGATTTAAGGATCATTTAAACGCAGGCTCTTACCGAGAAGAATGCCCAGCTGTCTCAGGAGCTGCAAGAATGCAAGGCCCAACTTGAGGCCACACTTGCTGCCGCAGGAGGAGACGCAGAGACCCCTCCTGGTAACACATTTTTATTAATAAATATAAGCATTGTGCGGCGTGCGCGCAAGTCTAATAGTGACATTGCAGGTGCCGCCGGACAAGATCCGGATAGGCAAGAATTACTACGCCAGCTAAAGGCCGGCGAGAGGGTGCTGACTAGGGTGCAGCAAGAAAGGAACAAGCTCCAGGATGCCCACGCCCAGCTCAGAGAAGAGCTTAAAGGTGTTCGGGCCAAGCTGTCCGGCTCTGTTAAGGAGACTGAGCGGCTTCGTCGCAGCATCTATAGTAAGTGCTTGAGCGGACTCCTTTGAAAGGAAGAGTTCGGCGAGGAAGTCAATTGACAGATTATGTCTTGTAGGTACACTCACAGGTCGCCCCGCGGAGGAGATGCCCGTATCAACGGGTGATCAACTTCCCGAGCTGTTGCAGCTGCTCGAACGAGTTCGGCAGGCAATGAGCGGCGTCATCCAGGCTTTATGGCCAGCACTCTCCCTACCCGAGGGCCTTGGGGAGCTTGCGGAGAAGCTTCAGGGAGTGCGGCGACGCTTCCGTCTATGGAAGATTTCGGCCTGCCGCCAAGGTGCCAGGGAGGCTTGGGCCATGGTGAAGACGCGTTACAAGAGGGCGGATCCCAACCACATGGCCGAAGTTGGACCGCTGGGGCCCGATGGGAAGGAGATCCCTGTGAGTTTAGTATACGGCCAAGTAGAGTTGGCTGCTAAATTTTCCCAACGGGACTGTAAGTTAGACAGCCTGTTAGACGGGATTGAGGAGGAATACAATCAGTAACTTTGACAATGTATGTTTTCCTTTAAATTGACATGTGAAATGCCTTCTAGCCGGATTGTAGATCGTTTGTCTTTGCCGACCTTTTCGCTTCGACCTCGGGGCCCTAGAGTCCGGAGTGTGTCCGAATACCATTTTGGTTAAGAAACAACCGGGGTATGCATGGAGACCAGGCGTAGGGGTCATTAGTGCTTTATCAGACAAGTGCCCAACTAGTTATGTTATATTACATGGTTAGTAAGAAACATCTTCCAGAGAGAATAGTTCCGTTAAGGGTTCCTTTCCCTGGGAGGCATGCCCTAAAGTGCATGTCCGGACTGTGAAAAGAGCAGAAAAAACATCTGGGGGCGGATAAATGGGTAGGTAAAAAATCATCTTTTAAGTCACCGACCGAATATTCCCTTAAGAACGCTAGCTTTCGGCTTCACCCAGTCTGAGGTACACATCCGGCTGACCCGGCAGTAACAATCGCAGAGGTGCTCCCTTTACCTCCTAGCCGAACAATCGCGAACGTAGGGGTAAGCACAGGAGCCAGGCAACCCAGCTTGGCCAAAACTTAAATCATATCGATGCATATAATGGTGAGTAAAAGGTGCATGTGGAAGCTTGACACATGTGCTGGGCATGAGACCCTTATAATTGAGCTTCTGTAAAAGAAGCCCCCAGGTATAATGAGTGCGGATGGCACATCAAGTGTATGCGAACAATGCGAAAGTAGGCCCTTACGGGCTTTGTAGTAAAAAGGTAATGAAAAGAGAAACAAAAGACAGCCGAAGTGTAAAAATTTGGACGGAGGAAGGGGACGAACTCTTAGTCCGGCGCTAGGCATAGAATCTTCGGAGGCGGGCTGCGTTCCATGGGTTCGGCTCGAGTCGGTTATCCGACGCATTTCGTAGACGGTATGCTCCGCCGGTCAGGACTTGATCGATAATGAAGGGGCCCTCCCATTTGGGCTTGAGCTTGTCCTTTTTCTTGTCCGGCAGGCGTAGAACTAGTTCACCAACATTGTAAGTCTTGGCCCGTACTTCTCTGCTTTGGTATCTTCGGGCCTGCTGCTGATAGAATGCGGAACGAGCCTTTGCGACGTCGCGTTCTTCGTCCAATGTGTCCAAGCTGTCCTGCCGATCCAACTCGGCCTCTCTTTCTTCGTACATGCGCACTCGAGGTGAGTCATGAATAATGTCGCAGGGCAAGACTGCCTCTGCACCGTAGACCATAAAGAATGGTGTGAATCCGGTAGTGCGGTTAGGCGTTGTCCGCAGCCCCCAGAGTACGGAGTCGAACTCCTCGACCCAGTGCGTGTAGTAAGTGACCGCACTAGTCTGGGTTTAATGCTGCTCATTATCAGACCGTTTGCTCGTTCTACTTGACCGTTGGTTTGAGGGTGATAGACTGAAGCATAGTCGAGCTTGATGCCCATATTTTTGCACCATGACTTAACCTCGTCGGCTGTGAAGTTCGTGCTGTTGTCGGTGATGATGCTGTGGGGGACTCCGTAACGGTGTACTACCCCGGATATAAAGTCTATCACTGGTCCGGACTCTGCCGTCTTGACCGGTTTGGCCTCTATCCATTTGGTGAATTTATCCACCATGACCAATAGGTACCTTTGCTTGTGGGTTCCCCCTTTAAGGGGTCCAACCATATCAAGCCCCCAGACCGTGAACGGCCAGGTAATGGGTATAGTTTTGAGGGCGGTGGGCGGCATATGGCTCTGATTAGCAAAGAGCTGACAATCAACGCATCTTTGGACTAAGTCCTGGGCATCTGCCCGGGCTGTCGGCTAATAAAATCCTGTAGGGAATGCCTTTCCTACAAGGGCCCGGGCTGCTGCGTGGTGTCCGCCTAGTCCGGCATGGATTTCAGCCAGGAGGTTTCGCCCTTCCTCTTCGGAGATACACCTTTGAAGGACTCCGATTGTACTTTTCTTATAAAGTTCTCCCTCGTGGACCTTGTAGGCTTTCGACCGCCGGACTATGCAGCGGGCCTCGTTTTGGTCTTCGGGAAGTTCCTGCCTAAGCAAGTAGGCTAGGAATGGTTCTGTCCACGGGGCGATTACTGCCATTATGTCATGGGCTGAAGGTGTTATGTCATCGGCTGAATCGCCGATTGGCGCGGTTTTTTCCGGTTTGTCACTTCCGGGCTCCTCTTCCCATAGTACGGATGGCTTGAAGAGCCGTTCCAGGAAGATATTTGGAGGGATGGCATCACGTTTTGCACCGATGCGTGCCAGTACGTCGGCTGCGTGGTTATTATCTCGGGCTATGTGATGGAATTCGAGTCCTTCAAACCGAGCTGACATTTTTAGGACAGCGTTGCGGTATGCTGCCATTTTTGGATCCTTGGCGTCAAAGTCTCCATTTATTTGGGATATTGCAAGGTTTGAATCCCCGCGCACCTCTAGGCGTTGAATGCCCATGGAGACTACCATCCAGAGACCATGTAACAGGGCCTCGTATTCGGCTACGTTGTTGGAGTCGGTGTACATTATTTGGAGTACATACTGGACTGTGTCCCCGGTTGGGGACGTCAATACGATGCCAGCCCCCAGTCCGGCCAACATTTTAGAGCCATCGAAGTGCATAACCCAATTGGACTATGCGTCGTACTCTTTAGGGAGTTCGGCTTCGGTCCATTCAGCGACGAAGTCAGCCAAAATTTGTGACTTTATAGCTCGCCGAGGTTTGTAAGTTATATCGAATGGTAAGAGCTCAATGGCCCATTTTGCAATCCTGTCTGTTGCGTCACGGTTATTTATGATGTCATTGAGTGGTACTTCGGAGGCCACTGTTATCGAACACTCTTGAAAGTAGTGTCGGAGCTTCCGGGATGCCATGAACACCGCATACGCTATCTTCTGATAGTGTGGGTAACGGGATTTGCAGGGAGTTAACACAGTGGATACATAATACACTGGTTTTTGAAGAGGGAATTTATGCCCTTCTGTCTCTCATTCGACGACGAGTACCGCGCTTACGACTTGATGCGTTGCTGTGATGTATAACAACATTGGTTCGCCTAGATTGGGCGCAGCTAGGACCGGATTTGTTGCCAATATGGCCTTTATTTCTTCAAGTCCGGCAGTGGCAGCATCCGTCCACTTGAAGTGTTCGGTGCGTCTGAGGAGGCGATAGAGGGGCAATGCCTTTTCTCCTAGACGGGAGATAAAGCGGCTTAAATCTGCCACGCATCCCGTTAGTTTTTGTATCTGTTTGAGGTCTTTTGGAATATCCAACTGTGACAGAGCTCGGATTTTAGCCGGGTTTGCTTCAATTCCTCTACCGGATACAATGAAGCCTAGCAACTTTCCGGCTGGTACGCCGAAAATGCATTTTTCCGGATTCAGCTTGATGTCATATGCTCTGAGGCTGTCGAATGTGAGCCTCAAATCGTCTACTAGAGTTTCGACGTGTTTTGTTTTGACGACTACGTCGTCTACGTATGCCTCGACTATTTTGCCGATCTGGGTAGACAGACATGTTTGAATCATGCGCTGATATGTTGCACCGGCATTTTTATGTCCGAAGGGCATCATGTTGAAGCAGAATGGTCCGTATGGAGTGATGAATGCCGTTGCGGCTTGGTCTGCTTCCACCATCTTGATTTGATGATAGCCAGAGTATGCGTCGAGGAAGCACAACGAATCGTGCCCTGCGGTAGCATCGATAATTTGGTCGATGCGGGGGAGAGGGAAGGGGTCCTTTGGGCAAGCCTTATTGAGGTCTTTAAAATCGACACAGAGGCGCCAGGATTTGTCCTTCTTTGGTACCATTACCAGATTTGCTAGCCAATCCGGATGTTTGATATCTCTGATGAATCCGGCTTCCAATAGTTTGGCTAGCTCTTCTCCCATTGCCTGTCTTTTGGGTTCGGAAAATCGTCGAAGAGCCTGTTTGACTGGCTTAAATCCTTTTAGGATGTTTAGGCTGTGTTCTGCCAACCTGCATGGGATTCCGGGCATATCCGAAGGATGCCAGGCGAAGATGTCCCAATTTTCCCGAAGGAATTCACGCAGTGCGGCGTCTACTTCGGGGTTCAATTGTGCCCCAATGGAGGCCGTCTTTGTTGGGTCCGTTGGATGGACCTGGAATTTTATTATTTCATCTGCTGGTTTGAAGGAGGTGGACTTGGATCTTTTATCGAGTATCACATCGTCCCTGTTCACCGTAGAGCGTAGCGCGGTGAGTTCTTCTGCTGCTAAGGCTTCGGATAGTGCCTCCAGGGCTAGTGCGGCTGTCTTGTTTTCGGCGCGGAGTGCTATGTCCGGATCACTAGCGAGAGTGATTATTCTGCCGGGCCCAGGCATTTTGAGCTTCATGTACCCGTAATGAGGTACTGCTTGAAAAATTGTGAATGCCTCCCGTCCTAATATAGCGTGATATCCGCTGTTGAACGGGGCCACTTGGAACGTGACTTCTTCGGATCTATAATTGTCCGGCGAGCCTAACACCACATTGAATGTGATTTTTTCGGTGCAGCGCGCTTCCCGGCTAGGGATTATTCCTCTGAAGGTTGTGCTGCTTCGCTCAATACGGCTCCAATTTATTTCCATTTTTTGAAGAGTTTCCTCATATATGAGGTTTAGTCCGCTACCGCCATCCATGAGGACCTTTGTAAGCCGAAAGCCGTCCACTATGGGACTAAGCACCAGTGCGGCTGGTGCTCGAGCTGTTCGGAATTTAGGTTCGTCGCTAGCGTTGAAGGTGATGCCTGTGTCACTCCATGGATTTGCTGTTGCTACTTGGTAGACTTCGGCAAGTCCGCGGATTGTTCGTTTTCGCATATTGTTTGATGCGAAGGTCTCGAAGACTGTTGATACCGTACCGGTATTGTTGGAGTGGTTTGTCGGGGCTAGAAGCTCCTCGCCACTTTTGGCCACCTACCGTAATATCCAACATGCTCGAAGGCTATGTGTTGGGACGGCTCCCTCTGTACTATGAAGCTTACAGGGTCCATTGAGCCATCCCTCCAGTACGGTTCCGTGCCCTTTATTGGGTTTTTGCTTTTTCGTTTTTGCATCTGGGGACTGAGTGTGAGGCACCCTTTTGTTGCGGACTGGGGTTGGGGCCGGATTATCCCAAAATTGGTTTTCGGTTTTCCGGAAACTCTCCATCGCACAGTACTTTCGTACTATGGACGCCAGATCGGTGAAGCGTGTAATTTTACGATGATCGATGGCGTTCAATATTCCCTTGTCCGTGCAATTATTGCAGAAGATTGAGATTGCGTTTTCCTCTCGGCAGTCCTTTATCCTGTCCATAACCAGGAGGAATCTGGCCCAGTAGTGATGTACTCTTTCACCGGGCTCTTGCCGTATTAGAGATAGATCGCATATGTCTGGGCGGGTGGGTGGACTAAAATCCGGATCCCTGCCCATCTTGGGGCTCAAAGGCCGAGGAGTTTCCGAATTCGGAAGCTTGGGTTGCTGGACACGATCCAACGAGTCCGGAGCGATGCATGGTTTCAAGTTCAATGCTCGATCGAAGTCCGCCCCTCCGCGGAAATCCGGCATGGAGGGTTCGGGAATCCGGACGTGACTAGTTTTCAATATAGGCGAAGAGTTGCCGTATTGCTCCTCTACCACTGCGACATGGTGGGTGGCCTGGGGAGAGTTAATCTCTCTCGGATCGGTTTTAAGCCCAATCTGATTGTAGTCTGTAGCAACTCCCAGGGTGGCGATGCGATCCAAGAGCACGTTAACAGACGAGAGCTCTATTGGATCCAACTGTTCGGCAGATTTCGAGCTGACGCGAAGATTGCTTCTGACGACTTGAGAAGTCATTGTCGAAGCGGTGGCCGGACAGGCGGTCATGAGAAAACCACCTAGCCGGATAGTTTGGCCGACGGCCAAGGCCCCTTTGGCGAAAACACCGTCTTTGAAGACGGGTGGAGGTATCCTTCCTATCGGTGATGACACAGAGGAACTCTCAATGAAAGCACCAATGTCGGTGTCAAAACCGGCGGATCTCGGGTAGGGGGTCCCGAACTGTGCGTCTAGGCGGATGGTAACAGGAGACAAGGGACACGATGTTTTACCCAGGTTCGGGCCCTCTTGATGGAGGTAAAACCGTACGTCCTACTTGATTAATATTGATGATATGGGTAGTACAAGAGTGGATCCACCACGAGATCAAGGAGGCTAAACCCTAAAGCTAGCCTATGGTATGATTGTTGTAATGTATGTTGTCCTACGGACTAAAGCCCTCCGGTTTATATAGACACCGGAGGAGGCTAGGGTTACACAGAGTCGGTTACAATGGTAGGAGATCTACATATCCGTATCGCCAAGCTTGCCTTCCATGCCAAGGAAAGTCCCATCCGGACACGGGACGGAGTCTTCAATCTTGTATCTTCGTAGTCTTGGAGTCCGGCGGACGATGATAGTCCGGCTGCCCGGACACCCCCTAGTCCAGGACTCCCTCACCCCCCCTTTCCTTCCCCTCTTCCTCCTCCTTCCCCCTTCTCCTTCTCCAACTAGGAAAGAAGGGAGTCCTACTCCCGGTGAGAGTAGGACTCCCCCTTGGCGCGCCCTCCTTGGCCGGCCGCCCCCTCCCCCTTGGCTCCTTTATATACGGGGGCAGGGGGCACCCTAGGACACACAAGTTGATCTACGGATCATTCCTTAGCCGTGTGCGGTGCCCCCCTCCACCATATTCCACCTCGGTCATATCGTCGCGGAGTTTAGGCGAAGCCCTGCGCCGGTAGAGCATCATCATCGTCACCACGCTGTCGTGCTGACGGAACTCATCCCCGACACTTTGCTGGATCAGAGCCCGGGGATCGTCATCGAGCTGAACGTGTGCTGAACTCGGAGGTGCCGTACGTTCAGTACTTGGATCGGTCGGATCGTGAAGACGTACGACTACATCAACCGCGTTGTCATAATGCTTCCGCTTACGGTCTACGAGGGTACGTGGACAACACTCTCCCCTCTCGTCGCTATGCCATCACCATGATCTTGCGTGTACGTAGGAATTTTTTTGAAATTACTACGTTCCCCAATAGTGGCATCCGAGCCAGGTTTTATGCGTAGATGTCATATGCACGAGTAGAACACAAGTGAGTTGTGGGCGATACAAGTCATACTACTTACCAGCATGTCATACTTTGGTTCGGCGGTATTGTGAGATGAAGCGGCCCGGACCGACATTACGCGTACGCTTACGCGAGACTGGTTTCACCGTTACGAGCACTCGTGCTTAAAGGTGGATGGCGGGTGTCTGTCTCTCTCACTTTAGCTGAATCGAGTGTGGCTACGCCCGGTCCTTGCGGAGGTTAAAACAGCACCAACTTGACGAACTATCGTTGTGGTTTTGATGCGTAGGTAAGAACGGTTCTTGCTAAGCCCGTAGCAGCCACGTAAAATTTGCAACAACAAAGTAGAGGACGTCTAACTTGTTTTTGCAGGGCATGTTGTGATGTGATATGGTCAAGACGTGATGCTATATTTTATTGTATGAGATGATCATGTTTTGTAACCGAAGTTATCGGCAACTGGCAGGAGCCATATGGTTGTCGCTTTATTGTATGAAATGCAAACGCCCTGTAATTGCTTTACTTTATCACTAAGCGGTAGCGATAGTCGTAGTAGCAATAGATGGCATACCGACAACAATGCTACAATGGAGATCAAAGGTGTCGCGCCGGTGACGATGGTGATCATGACGGTGCTTCAAAGATGGAGATCACAAGCACAAGATGATGATGGCCATATCATATCACTTATATTGATTGCATGTGATGTTTATCCTTTATGCATCTTATCTTGCTTTGATTGATGGTAGCATTTTAAGATGATCTCTCACTAAATTATCAAGAAGTGTTCTCTCTGAGTATGCACCATTGCGAAAGTTCTTCGTGCTGAGGCACCACGTGATGATCGGGTGTGATAGGCTCTACGTTCAAATACAACGGGTGCAAAACAGTTGCACACGCGGAATACTCAGGTTAAACTTGACGAGCCTAGCATATAACAGATATGGCCTCGGAACACGGAGACCGAAAGATCGAGCGTGAATCATATAGTAGATATGATCAACATATTGATGTTCACCATTGAAACTACTCCATCTCACGTGACGATCGGACATGCTGTAGTTGACATGGATCACGTAATCACTTAGAGGATTAGAGAGATGTCTATCTAAGTGGGAGTTCTTAAGTAATATGATTAATTGAACTTAAATTTATCATGAACTTAGTACCTGATAGTATTTTGCTTGTCTATGTTTGTTGTAGATAGATGGCTCATGTTGTTGTTCCGTTGAATTTTAATGCGTTCCTTGAGAAAGCAAAGTTGAAAGATGATGGTCGCAATTACATGGACTGGGTCCGTAACCTGAGGATTATCCTCATTGCTGCATAGAAGAATTACGTCCTGGAAGCACCGCTGGGTGCCAGGCCTGCTGCTGATGCAACTGACGACGTTAAGAACGTCTGGCAGAGCAAAGCTGATGACTACTCGATAGTTCAGTGTGCCGTGCTTTACGGCTTAGAACCGGGTCTTCAACGACATTTTGAACGTCATGGAGCATATGAGATGTTCCAGGATTTGAAGTTAATATTTCAAGCAAATTCCAGGATTGAGAGATATGAAGTCTCCAATAAGTACTATAGATGCAAGATGGAGCAGAATAGTTCTGTCAGTGAACACATACTCAAAATGTCTGGGTATAATAATCACTTGATTCAACTGGGAGTTAATCTTCCTGATGATAGTGTCACTGACAGAATTCTTCAATCACTGCCACCAAGCTACAAGAGCTTCGTGATGAACTATAATATGCAAGGGATGGACAAGACTATTCCCGAGCTCTTTGCAATGCTAAAAGCCGCGGAGGTAGAAATCAAGAAGGAGCATCAAGTGTTGATGGTTAACAAGACCACCAGTTTCAAGAAAAAGGGCAAAGGGAAGAAGAAGGGGAACTTCAATAAGAACAACAAACAAGTTGTTGCTCAAGAGAAGAAACCCAAGTCTGGACCTAAGCCTGAGACTGAGTGCTTCTACTGCAAGCAGACTGGACACTGGAAGCGGAACTGCCCCAAGTATTTGGTGGATAAGAAAGATGGCAAAGTGAACAAAGGTATATGTGATATACATGTTATTGATGTGTACCTTACTAATGCTCGCAGTAGCACCTGGGTATTTGATACTGGTTCTGTTGCTAATGTTTGCAACTCGAAACAGGGACTACGGATTAAGTGAAGATTGGCTAAGGACGAGGTGACGATGCGCGTGGGAAATGGTTCCAAAGTCGATGTGATCGCAGTCGGCACGCTACCTCTACATCTACCATCGGGATTAGTTTTAGACCTAAATAATTGTCATTTGGTGCCAGCGTTGAGCATGAACATTATATCTGGATCTTGTTTGATGCGAGACGGTTATTCATTTAAGTCAGAGAATAATGGTTGTTCTATTTATATGAGTAATATCTTTTATGGTCATGCACCCTTGAAGAGTGGTCTATTTTTGTTGAATCTCGATAGTAGTGATACACATATTCATAGTGTTGAAACCAAAAGATGCAGAGTTGATAACGATAGTGCAACTTATTTGTGGCACCGCCGTTTAGGTCATATCGGTGTAAAACACATGAAGAAACTCCATACTGATGGGCTTTTGGAATCACTTGATTATGAATCACTTGGTACTTGCGAACCGTGCCTCATGGGCAAGATGACTAAAACGCCGTTCTCCGGAACTATGGAGCGAGCAATGATTTGTTGGAAATCATACATACTGATGTTTGTGGTCCAATGAATGTTGAGGCTCGCGGCAGGTATCGTTATTTTCTCACCTTCACAGATGATTTGAGCAGATATGGGTATATCTACTTAATGAAACATAAGTCTGAAACATTTGAAAAGTTCAAAGAATTTCAGAGTGAAGTGGAAAATCATTGTAACAAGAAAATAAAATTTCTACGATCTGATCATGGAGGAGAATATTTGAGTTACAAGTTTGGTCTACATTTGAAACAATGCGGAATAGTTTCGCAACTCACGCCACCCGGAACACCACAACGAAATGGTGTGTCCGAATGTCGTAATCGTACTTTACTAGATATGGTACGATCTATGATGTCTCTTACTGATTTACCGCTATCGTTTTGGGGTTATGCTTTAGAGACGGCCGCATTCACGTTAAATAGGGCACCATCAAAATCCGTTAAGACAACGCCTCATGAACTGTGGTTTGGCAAGAAACCAAAGTTGTCGCTTCTTAAAGTTTGGGGCTGCGATGCTTATGTGAAGAAACTTCAACCAGATAAGCTCGAACCCAAATTGGAGAAATGTGTCTTCATAGGATACCCAAAACAGACTGTTGGGTACACCTTCTATCACAGATCTGAAGGCAAGATTTTCGTTGCAAAATTCGGATCCTTTCTAGAGAAGGAGTTTCTCTCGAAAGAAGTGAGTGGGAGGAAAGTAGAACTTGATGAGGTAATTGTACCTGCTCCCTTATTGGAAAGTAGTTCATCACAAGAACCGGTTTCTGTGACAACTACACCAATTAGTGAGGAAGCTAGTGATATTGATCATGAAACTTCAGATCAAGTTTCTACTGAACCTCGTAGGTCTACAAGAGTAAGATCCGCACCAGAGTGGTACGGTAATCCTATTCTGGAAGTCATGTTACTTGACCATGATGAACCTACGAACTATGAGGAAGTGATGATGAGCCCAGATTCCGCAAAATGGCTAGAGGCCATGAAATCTGAGATGGGATCCATGTATGAGAACAAAGTATGGACTTTGGTTGACTTGCCCGATGATCGGCAAGCCATTGAGAATAAATGGATCTTTAAGAAGAAGACTGATGTTGATGGTAATGTAACTGTCTATAAAGCTCGACTTGTTGCAAAAGGTTTTCGACAAGTTCAAGGGGTTGACTACGATGAGACTTTCTCACCTGTAGCGATGCTTAAGTCTGTCCGAATCATGTTAGCAATTGCCGCATTTTATGATTATGAAATTTGGCAAGTAGATGTCAAAACTGCATTCTTGAATGGATTTCTGGAAGAAGAGTTGTATATGATGCAACCCGAAGGTTTTGTTGATCCAAAAGGTGCTAACAAAGTGTGCAAGCTCCAGCGATCCATCTATGGACTGGTGCAAGCATCTCGGAGTTGGAATAAACGCTTTGATAGTGTGATCAAAGCATATGGTTTTATATAGACTTTTGGAGAAGCCTGTATTTACAAGAAAGTGAGTGGGAGCTCTGTAGCATTTCTGATATTATATGTAGATGACATATTATTAATTGGAAATGATATAGAATTTCTGGATAGCATAAAGGGATACTTGAATAAAAGTTTTTCAATGAAAGACCTCGGTGAAGTTGCTTACATATTGGGCATCAAGATTTATAGAGATAGATCAAGACGCTTAATTGGACTTTCACAAAGCACATACCTTGATAAAATTTTGAAAAAGTTCAAAATGGATCAGGCAAAGAAAGGGTTCTTGCCCGTGCTACAAGGTGTGAAGTTGAGTCAGACTCAATGCCCGACAACAACAGAAGATAGAGAGAAAATGAAAGATGTTCCCTATGCTTTAGCCATAGGCTCTATCATGTATGCAATGCTATGTACCAGACCTGACGTGTGCTTAGCAATAAGCTTGGCAGGAAGGTACCAAAGTAATCCAGGAGTGGATCATTGGACAGCGGTCAAGAATATCCTGAAATACCTGAAATCGACTAAGGATATGTTTCTCGTATATGGAGGTGACAAGGAGCTAGTCGTAAATGGTTACGTCGATGCAAGCTTTGACACTGATCCGGACGATTCTAAATCACAAACCGGATACGTGTTTTTATTAAACGGTGGAGCTGTAAGTTGGTGCAGTTCTAAACAAAGCGTCGTGGCGGGATCTACATGTGAAGCGGAGTACATAGCTGCTTCGGAAGCAGCAAATGAAGGAGTCTGGATGAAGGAGTTCATTTCCGATCTAGGTGTCATACCTAGTGCATCGGGACCAATGAAGATCTTCTGTGACAATACTGGTGCAATTGCCTTGGCAAAGGAATCCAGATTTCACAAGAGGACCAAGCACATCAAGAGATGCTTCATTTCCATCCGGGACCAAGTCCAAGTGGGAGACATAGAAATTTGCAAGATACATACGGATCTGAATGTTGCAGACCCATTGACTAAGCCTCTCTCACGAGAAAAACATGATCAGCACCAAAACTCCATAGGTGTTAGAATCATTACAATGTAATCTAGATTATTGACTCTAGTGCAAGTGGGAGACTGAAGGAAATATGCCCTAGAGGCAATAATAAAGTTATTACTTATTTCCTCATATCATGATAAATTTTTATTATTCATGCTAGAATTGTATTAACCGAAAACATGATACATGTGTGAATACATAGACCAACATAACGTCACTAGTATGCCTCTACTTGACTAGCTCATTAATCAAAGATGGTTATGTTTCCTAACCATAGACATGTGTTGTCATTTGATTAATGGGATCACATCATTAGGAGAATGATGTGGTTGACATGACCCATTCCGTTAGCCTAGCACTTGATCGTTTAGTATATTGCTATTGCTTTCTTCATGACTTATACATGTTCCTGTAACTATGAGATTATGCAACTCCCATTTACCGGAGGAACACTTTGGGTGCTACCAAACGTCACAACGTAACTGGGTGATTATAAAGGAGTACTACAGGTGTCTCCGAAGGTACATGTTGGGTTGGCGTATTTCAAGATTAGGTTTTGTCACTCCGATTGTCGGAGAGGTATCTCTGGGCCCTCTCGGTAATGCACATCACTATAAGCCTTGCAAGCAATGTAGCTAATGAGTTAGTTATGGAATGATGCATTACATAACGAGTAAAGAGACTTGCCGGTAACGAGATTGAACTAGGTATTGGATACCGACGATCGAATCTCGGGCAAGTAACATACCGATGACAAAGGGAACACCATATGTTGTTATGCGGTTTGACCGATAAAGATCTTCATAGAATACGTAGGAGCCAATATGGGCATCCAGGTTCCGCTATTGGTTATTGACCGATAATAGTTCTAGGTCATGTCTACATAGTTCTCGAACCCGTAGGGTCCGCACGCTTAACGTTACGATGACAACTTTATTATGAGTTTATAAGTTTTGATGTACTGAAGTTTGTTCGAAGTCCCGGATGTGATCACGGACATGACGAGGAGTCTCGAAATGGTCGAGACATAAAGATTGATATATTGGAAGCCTATATTTGGATATCGAAATGGTTCCGGGTGAAATCGGGATTTTACCGGAGTACCGGGGGGTTACCGGAACCCTCCCGGGGGTTATTGGGCCTTAATGGGCCCTAAGGGAGAAGAGGAGAGGAGGCAAGAGGTGGGCTGCACCCCCTCCCCTCCCTAGTCCGAATAGGACAAGGAGAGGGGGGCGGCGCCCCCCCCCCCTTTCCTTCCCCTCTTCCTCCTCCTTCCCCCTTCTCCTTCTCCAACTAGGAAAGAAGGGAGTCCTACTCCCGGCGGGAGTAGGACTCCCCCTTGGCGCGCCCTCCTTGGCCGGCCGCCCCCTCCCCCTTGGCTCCTTTATATACGGGGGCAGGGGGCACCCTAGGACACACAAGTTGATCTACGGATCGTTCCTTAGCCGTGTGCGGTGCCCCCCTCCACCATATTCCACCTCGGTCATATCGTCGCGGAGTTTAGGCGAAGCCCAGCGCCGGTAGAGCATCATCATCATCACCACGCCATCGTGCTGATGGAACTCATCCCCGACACTTTGCTGGATCGGAGTCCGGGGATCGTCATCGAGCTGAACGTGTGCTGAACTCGGAGGTGCCGTACGTTCGGTACTTGGATCGGTCGGACCGTGAAGAAACACAACTACATCAACCGCTTTGTCATAACGCTTCCGCTTACGGTCTACGAGGGTACGTGGACAACACTCTCCCCTCTCGTTGCTATGCCATCACCATGATCTTGCGTGTACGTAGGAATTTTTTTGAAATTACTACGTTCCCCAACAGATGTAATGATATCCACCTTGCAAAAGCGTCTTCAAGATGCGCTTCTATCCTTGGTGGGACCTTCGAGTTCCTTTAGGATAGGGTCGCATCTTGGGCGTGACACTTGTGCACAGCCTCCGGCTTGCCAAGGAACTCGGCATTCGGCACATCCTGTGCTACGGCGACTCGGACCTGGTGGTGCAGCAGTGCTCCGGCGAATGGGACGCCCGCGACTCCAACATGGCAAGCTACCGCTTCCTCGTCCACAAGCTATCCGGATACTTCGAGGGCTGCGTGTTCCTCCATGTTCCGTGCACGGAGAACGAAGCAGCCGACACGCTCACCAAGATCGCCTCGTCACGACAAGCCATCCTGTCCGGCGTCTCCCTCGAGCACCTGCGCAAGCCGTCCGTCAAGCCATCACCGGACTCCGAGTCTATTCATGTTCCAGACGACCCGGCCACTCCCCAAGTCAGCCCGGGGATTGCTGAACCCGGCCCGGGGGCTGCTCAACTGGACCCAGCCACCATCATCCCGGACCCGGCCGTCGCCATCCCCGACCAAGGGGCTGCTCCACCCGGCTCGGGGGCTGCCGACCCGGAACCCACCCTGGTGACCGTCTTCGTAGTAGTTACAGCTCCATCTTGGGCTCTCCCAATATCAGAGTTTCTGGAGAACGGGGTTCTCCCCATGGACGAGACCGAAGCTCGATAAACCCAGCGCCGGGCATCCACCTACAGCATCATCAACAACGAGCTCGTCAAGCGCAGCTCTACCGGCGTGTTCCAGCGCTGCGTCGAGCAGGATCGCGACATCGACATCCTCCTCGACATTCACCAGGGCGAGTCCGGGCACCATGCTGCATCATGATCCTTGGTGTCCAAGGCGTTCCGCCACAGTTTCTATTGGCCCACGGCCCTTGAAGACGCCGAGTCGCTCGTTCTCAAATGTGAAGGGTGCCAACGCTTCAGAAACGCAGCCACTAGCCGGCGTCAGCACTCCACACCATACCGATCGCCTGGCCCTTCGCGGTCTGGGGACTCGACATGGTGGGACCCTTCAAAACCGCTCGAGGCGGCATGACGCACTTACTGGTGGCAGTGGACAAATTTACCAAGTGGATCGAGGCAAGACCTATCAAGAAATTGGACGGGCCAACAACCGTCTGGTTCATCAAGGATATAGCGGTGCGCTACGGCATGTCGAACAACATCATCACCGATAACGCACCAACTTCACCAAGGGCACGCTCGAGCAATACTGCTCCGTCTCCGGCATCCGCCTCGACCTGGCCTCCGTGGCACATCCGCAGTCCAACGGGCAGGTCGAGCAGGCCAACGGACTCATCTTGTCCGGCATCAAGCCGCGACTCGTCGAGCCACTTATCAGCTCACCCGACAGCTGGCTTGACGAGTTGCCAGCAGTCCTCTGGAGTCTGCGCACAACGCCGAATTGGTCGACCGGGTTCACCCCGTTCTTCCTCATTTATGGAGCTGAAGCTGTCATCCCGATCGACGTCAAGTTCGACTCACCACACATCGTGATGTACACCGAAGCCGTAGCCAGAGAGGCACGCGAAGACGGCGTCCACCTGCTCGAAGAAGAACGCCTTCTGGCACTTCGCCATTCAGCTATCTACCAGCAAGGCCTGAGGCACGACCACAGCAAGAAGATCAAGCCCCTCCCGTTCCGCGAGGGCGACCTCATCCTCCGACTCGTCCAAGAGCAGGTAGGCCAGAACAAGCTGTCCCCTCCATGGGAGGGCCCATTCATCGTGAGAGGGCCTTGCACGACCGCAACGCCTACTACCTCATCGACGCGCGCAAGTCAAAGAAGCGCAAGAAGGACACCGCCGGCGAAGAAACGACCCATCCGTGGAACGCGGAACTCCTCTGCCCGTTTTACAGTTAGCCGCACGAGTGTATGTATCGTCGCCTTTTGTAAACGCATGAAACTACGGGGTCCCCGAACGAGACTCGGGGGCTGCCTTTTGCCGACTAATTTATTGCGTCCCTATTTTTTCCGCATCACTTTACCACTGAACCTGGCCACCGGCTCGACTCGCTCGACCCGGGGGCTCGGGGGCAGGCCGGCTCGGTCGCCACCCCGCCGCCTTAACTGGTGATTCCTGATAAAGTTGGGACGCCGCGGTCCCCCACTTCGCCCTAAAACCGCAGATCCAGCTTTGGCTGTCAGCGGGCAAGCACAATGGGCCAAAGCTCCCTTACGATTCATACACTAAGTCAAAGGTCGTCGGGTCGACCAACCCGGCCCGTCACTCATCAGATAAGTCGCTGCACGACCGGCTGCTCGCCAACCGGCCAAGCCGGATTGCCGCCAGCCGGCCCAGTGGGTGTTTCGCTCTCGCTCAATGTTTCTAAGGACCCAAGTCCTGTGCGCCCCTCTCGAAGAATCGAACCCTTTGTCACGGACCGGAGCCTCGGCCGTCTGACTCGCGGGGGGGGAGGTTTCAGACAGGAAAAGCGTATGAAATCGGTTCGAAAAAGCGGAAGGCAAAGACCAACAAAGCACTCACGACATTCACACACAAGTATTTAAAGCAAAGGCCCATGGCCCGAGTTCATTACACCCTAAACAACCCCCAGTGGCTGGGTGGACCTGCTACCTAACAGATTCTGCGTAAAGTATCTCAGGCATCTCCAGCGCCGCGTCGCAACGTCGACAGCCCTCCCCTGGCGGCCTCCGGGTCCGGTGTGACACCGGTGTCCTCCTCAGCATCCGCGTCACCGTAGACGCCCGTCTCCTCCAAGCTCCCCTCCGGGTCATGGAGAAGCAAGCCGTAGTCGTCGCCATCCACGACCCTGCCGTGTTCCGTCCGCTCCAGATGGAACTCGTCGTGGAAGGCGAACTCGACGATATAGCTGGCCCGGGATGCGATCCGGCCGACTTGCTCCTGCAGCAACTACTCCGAACCAGCGCGCTGGCCCATCAGCGCCCAGCTGAAGATCCGGATGCCAAGACAGTGCAAACCGCAGCGCCATCTCGGCACCGGCACGGGCGGCGGAAACACGCCACTCGCCAAGACGGTCCGGACCCGCCTCCAGCCAGCGTGCCAGGCGCGAGAAGCTGCGCGGATGGACGGAGTCCGGCCACAGGGCCGCCGTCATCGCGGTGCCGGCCTGGGACAGCCGCTCCATCTGCGTCCCCAGGGCCCGCAGGCGGGCCTCTGCAGCGACGATGATCTCCGGGAAGGCCCCTGCCGTAAAAGGCGGGCCGCAGGCGGGCCTCTACACAACAACGCCGGTCGGGTCACGCTGGTAGCGGACGGCTTCCTCCGCCAGCCGCTGTGTCTCCGGGAAGGCCCCTGCCGTAAAAGAAGAAGCAAGATCAGAAAAACAACAAGGAAGAAAAGCCGGGTCCCGACCCAGCAAATTACAAGAAGCAGCACTTACTGGAGAAGGACTCTTCCAGGTGCTACGCCTCGAGCAACGTACCACGCCGCTCCCGCTCCACGACGCGGTCGCGCTCCCTGAGTGCCTTCTCCAGATCAGCCGCCCTAGGAAGGGCTGCCTTCAGCTCGGCGTCCTTGTCTTCGGCCGCCTTTTCAGCCGCCTCGCGGCGATGAGTCTCGCCCTGACGAGCCTCCTCGGTCGCGGCGGCCCGCTCCCGCAAGCGATCCACCTCATCCTGGAGCCGTCCCTTGTCGTCGGCCAGCTGGCCGTGCTGCTGGTCCGCCTCGACCAGGGCCCACTGCGTCTCCATCACCTTGGCGGCCTCCACCCTAAGGAGCTCCACCTCGGCCTCAAGGCGGCTCTTGTGACCCGCCAGCTGCTCGTGCAGCCGGCTGGCCTCATCAAGAGACCGTTGGGCTGCAGCCGCCTCCACCTTTGCCTGCACTGCCTTGACGCCAAGGCGGCCGGCATCAGCAAAAAGCCGGTCGTAATGATGACCGGCCCGGAGCAGCCAGGTCCACCAAGACAGCACCTCGGCTGCAAAAAAGAAAAGTTCAGCAGAAGAAAGAGAAAAAGACTTAAGATTTGGCCCAACTACTACGTAGTTGGCCCGAATCTCGGGGGCTACACCCAGTGGGTGCGCTAGCGCGGCCCCACTAGAAAAGAGCACGAACAAACCTGCAGCGACGTGAAGCTCCTCCTCCTTAGCAGCAAGCTGCTCCTGGAGCTCCCGATGCTTTCCCAGGAGACGGTTGAAGGCCGCAACCCGGAAGGCATCAAGATGCAGAAAAAAGACAGAAGTCAGAACAAGGCCCAGCGATCTAAAGATTCGACCCAACTACTACGAACCTCGGGGGCTACACCCAGTGGGTGTGCTGGCGCGCCCCCACAAAGAAGAAGCTACAAGGAAGCAAAAGAAGAAAGACTTGCCAGGACGGCGCGCTCCAGGTCGCGCGTCCGCTCCGTCTAGGCCTGGGCGAAGGCCTCAAGCCGCTCCATCTGGCCTCGCAGACGGCGGCTGATGGCATCCAGCGCCGCCTCCTCCTAGGTCTGAGGTCCGAAGATGGCTGCGCCTCCGCTCCGCGCAGGCGGTGGCACGGCAGCTCAATGCCCACCCTGCCGGGGCACCAAGGCGTGCCCCCCACTGGCCGCTTGCGACGCGGCCAGCACCTCCTCCGACGTCCCTCCCGGCGCCGATGGCGACCCGGATGCCGGGACACCCTGTGTCACCACCTCAGGCACCGCCGCCGGTGATGCCTCCTCCATAGCCGGCAGCGCCTCCGGCATCGCCGCCTGCGGCGCCTCCTCCAGGACGCCGCCGCCTCCACCACCATCAGCCTCCGCGCATTCGACCACGTCGGCTCGCGGCGGGGTGTCGCCCCCACACCCATGACCTCCCGGTCGAGGAGCACCACCTCAGCCCAGCCCCCACGGCCACACTCCCTCACCGACGACGGCTCAAAAACCGTCACTGCCACCACCATGCCCTCCGGCATCTTGAGCCAGGCCGGCTCCACGCCGGATCGCGCCCATGCCGCCGCCGCGTCGGTCCAAGCCTGGACCAACGCCGCCTCCAGCTCCGCCTCGGCCCGGTTCCTGTCCCGCCAGGCCAAGGCCTCGGCGTTGTTCGGGTCCAGGCCAAGGTCCGAGTCGCCCCGTCCCTCCTCCCCGGCCAGGCCGGCAAGGTCGGACCAGCTCCTGTGGAACGCGGCCCCTTCGGTGGCTGCAACCTCCGCCGCCGCCCTCGCCAGCGCGATGGGCGACCTGAAGAAGAAGGCAGAATAAGCAAAAAGAGACAAGACCGGCTCAAGAATTCCGGGCGCAAGCAGGAAATAAAACTTACCCCGTCAAGACCGGGACCAGAGTCGGCCTCCTGCGCTTCTTCTTGGCCGGCCTCCCAGGCTCGGCCGGGTCCGCCGCGCGCTTCGATCCCCAGGGTCATGGTGCGACGCTATCCTTTCCATGCGGGCGGCTCGGCGCCACCCCATGCAAGGACCCGGCTCCGCCCGCGTCGCCGCCTCCCCCGCCCAACGCTGCTACACCAGCAACCGGCGTCAGCGTCACCTTCACCAAGACACGAGCAACAGTTCAAGACGAAATGAAGAAGGAAACATGCAAGACTTACTAGCACGGCGCCCAGCGCCGGCGTAGGACTCGTCCACCTCCTCGCCGCCTTGGGCGCGGGCTCCTCTGGTGCCACCGGCGCCACCTGCGACGGAGCCCCGGCATAAGGATGCCGGATTGCGTTCAAGAGAATCTCCCGCATCGCGTAAGGACAAACAAGAAGATGCGCGGCAGCGAAGTAAGAAGACCAGACGCTCACCTACGGCGCCGGGATCGCTTGGCTATACGGCGCCTTGGAGAATCGCCAATCCTCTCCAAGGTTGTCCTTGGAGATGCCGTTGATGCCGCGCGCGACCTGCCCCGTAGACAACCGCGTCGACCCCATTCGGTTGGGGTCCTGCAGGTCGATCATCTCCCCGATGAGGCAGGAGCGCCTCTGAAGCGGGAGGACCCGGCGGGTGATGAACGCGGCAAGGAGGTCTGTGCCAGTGAGCCCCTCGTGCGTCCTCATCACCGTCACCCGCTCGCAGAGGTTGACGATCTCCTGCGACGGGCGCTGAAGCGAGTAGCCCCAATTCATCTTCGCACGCGGCGGCACGTTGACGAAGGGCGGAAGATTGATGTGGTCTGCGCCATGGTTGCGGACGTAGAAGAAGGAATTCTTCCATTTCTTGGCAGTATCCTCGAGCGGGATCTTGGGGAAATCCGCCTCGGGCCGCTTCGAGATGACGGCGGCACCGCAGTCGGCGAACTCCCCGGCCGACGGGCCCTGCTGCTTCAAGGAGAAGAAGCGCGCCCAGAGGTTGATCGTCGGCTCGAACCCCAGGTACCCCTCGCACAAGGTCACGAAGCCGGAGAGCTGGACGATGGCGCTGGCACCGAGATGGTGCAGTTGAAGCCCGAAGAACTCCAAGAATGCGTGGAAGAAGGTGCTCACCGGTAGCCTGAACCCGCATTCGAAATGCGTGAGGAAGACGACGCGCTCCTGCCCCTCGGGCCGGGGCCTCTGCTCGTCGCGCGGCAGGCAGACGCCGACATCCGTCTCCCGCGGCAAGCGCCGCGAAGCTCGAAGCTGCGTGATGTCCTCGGTGGTGACGTTGGAACCCATCCAGGAGCCTGACGGCAGCGCCATGGACGGAAGCTGGAAGAAGAGGATGAACGACGGAGGAAGCTCTGTTCGGGGCTGCGGGCACGGTAGTGTGTCGGTGGCAAAGAGCAGAGCATGAGCAGGGGGACAGGAGGGCGCGAGCGAGAATGGTGCCCGCCGCCCCCTTGCCCCCTTCAATTTATAAGCCCCGGTTCAAACGTGGGGAAGTGGGATCGTCTGCACGCACCCGTTCCACTACCCCGCAATAAGTGCGCACGTACTAGCGCACTAACTGCTCGGGGAAGTGCAACCGGCCCCCAAACGCCGCAATAAATCCGCGCGCGTGGCCCAAGGGCGCGCGGCGGCGGGCCCCCGGCCCGTCACCCGGTCCCGTTACGCGTGTGGCCTGTCAGGCCCCTCCGACTTCCGGGCGCCACATGGCGCCTGCGCGAAGCCCAAGGGATCGCCTCAAGATTCGACGGACTCCTCGGTTCCCGCCACGGCCGGGATGCCGCGATCCGGTTCCAAGAAAACCGGCACATAGTGGGTGTTGCCGGACCCTACGCTCGCAGAATCTGCCTTGCTCAAGGGGGAAACTGCGAAGGCCCACTCATTAGAAGACGGCGGACCTTCACAGCTTCGGGGACTACTGTCGGGGGGATGAACCCCGGGCAGGCAACGGGACCCGGATCCTTTTCGAAAACAGCGGGGCCCGCATCGCCCCACAAACCAGCACGCGCCTGGCCGGGTCGCTGGCAGGGCCCGCAACCCAGCTGAACCCTCCGACCCGGCAAGGTACGTCAACCCGGCCACAGCAACTGGCGCAAGACGACTCAACCCGGCCCAACCAAGGCTTCCACGGCAAGCCAGCCCTATCCGTGGCGTCCATGGCAACCCAACCACGGGTCAACTCCCGTCCCATCCAGGCCATACGGTGGGACGAGACCTAAACCACCGATGACCAAGACAACAGTGTTTCCACCCATGCCTATGGTCAGCCGGGGCATGGCAACAGTGCTCCTCACCTACCCGCTGACCAAGGCTGGCGTGGCAACAGTGCTCCTGCCCTCACCGCTGATGACAGCAAGCGGAAGCCTGACGGAGAGCACTGTACACGACTCGACTCGGCCACGCCCTGACGATCGACAAGACGGCGCACAGTCCCCATAGGCGCGTGGGGCCCGCACCTAGGGGAACCCGGTGAACCACAAGCCCATAAGCGGGACCCGGCCCGGAGTCCCGGACACCGATAATACGGACCCACCAACTCGGCATATTACCATTGTAACCCTGGGTGGGTTGATCTATAAAACCTCCCAGGAACCCACGCCTACAGAGGCATGATGAGGAGAATCACAACACATAGGAGACCATCGCATCGCATGTAAGGAAACGAGAGACAGAAGCCCAAGCAAGCATAGCACTAGCCACCCAACAGCAGTACCGGAGAGAAGGAGCAGCCCAATCCTTGGCCAGCTTCCTTCCTCCTCCACACAGCTCTAGGAGCAACGTTGTAATATCAATCATCCAACCAAACTCGGCAGGACTAGGGGTGTTATCTCTCCGGAGAGCCCCGAACCTGGGTATGTCCGGCGTCCCGCGCCCGCGCATGCCAACCTCGCCTCTGGAGCCCACCAGCGCCCTCGAGCCTCCTCCTCTCTTTAGCCATCCCTTGGCATCTCCGTGCGCCCACCACGACAATGTGACTGCTCCTATAAGTAATTTTCTGCAAGCGACACCAGGATTCTCTCGTGAGATATGGATCAGTAGAACCATGAGTACTAAACTAAAATTCCACTGTCGGTAGCTCTGACCATAATTGTACTACTTGGCATTTGCTCAATTGCGCGCCCTCATGAAAGCAATCGAACTACGGCCATGGACATGGTCTGGACATACAATAACTCAAATGAATTGTTTGTATGGAAAATGTTCTTTCACCACCCAGATTTCGAGGTTGTCGTTTTGTACCATGGAAACAACTGAAGGGTTCATCTGTGAGAATCATCTTGCAGCAGCAAATTTGTAGAGGATTATCATATCATTCTGAGCAACAATGGAACTAGTGCAGAGCAGACGTATGGGACTTCATGTGACTGACTACAACTGAAAGTTCAGGATAGCTTGCATCTGAATGTACAGAAAGTTGCTCCCATTCTGCCTGACTGAAACCTCCCGAAATGCCCAATAACCGATGTTGCACTAAGTGGTTGAAGTGCTTCTTAGTTTTTTGTACTACTACATGATTGGTTGCGTAATCCGGTCGACAAGATGACTTGGGTAATTCTGGCTGAGGGGGATTCACGAGTCTGATCAGGGACACAAACAAGCCCCCAACTAAACCCCCCTAGACACCCAAGCTGCATATTTGGATATTGATAATAATGGATAGGATCCTCCCGGGGTACATCTCTGAACATCAACACAGTCAACCAAGGACTGAAGCAGGTACGTTCATGTGATTGCCTGTGTGTATCTGAACATGTCTCTTCCAGGTAGCTTACACGGGATTGAACGACGGCCAGGGACTAGGCCTGAAGAGATGTCCCACTTGCCCAAACTGTACTTGTATGTGTGGTGGCCATGATTGATCTTTGAAGGAAGACGGGTGAAGATGCTCAATGGTGGCAGCATCCCGTGTCTCGTCGGCACTGTCGCTGGTGGCGGTGAGAGGCTTCACATAGTCGCTCGCAGGGAGAGGGCATTCTACCGCACATGTGGTCAGCGCCGATGCAACAAGGTTGCCGGAGATGATGACGATGACGTTGTTGTCTCTCGCTGGCTACCGGGGTGGTGGTGTCGATGGAGGGTAGTGGTGAGGCATTCAGCTCCAGTACGTCGGCCTTGGGGTCGACGTCGGTGATGGTTTCCATCGTGGCGACGACCTTGGTAGAAGAGGTGGTGTTGGTGATGATGGAAGGCACATGTGTGAGCTGCTCGACCTCCTGGTGGAAGAGATCGACGCGGGCTCGAAGCGGACGGTTGTGGCAGCGCCGTGGACTTTGTTGACTCTGGCGATGGTGATGACCTGGGTCGGGCATTCCGCCGAACAGGTGACGGGCGCTATCTCGATGTAGATCGGGGGTGCATCATGGGCGACCACGGGGCCCTCTTGGACTTGGGTGGTGGCTGAGAAGACGTCGGTGGTGGTTGCCACCGGGGTGACGATCTAGGCGGTGACCTCCTGGTGGATGAGTTTGACCACGGGCTGTGGCGTCATGGACGTCATCAACGTGGGTGATGGCGACAACTTGGGTCGAGCATTTCGTCGAATAGGTGACTGGCACCATCTCGATGGAAGCAAGAGATGCATCGGGGGTGAGCTCCATGGTCTCCTTGGCCAGGGTGTGTAAGCAGTGGCCCACAGGTGATCAGTGTAGGCAAGGTGAAGAGGACAGGCAGCATGCGGCAGGGAAACAAGGGTGTTTAAAATCGCTGTACAGATTGGGCCTAGGAGCCGTGGGTTCGAGTGGTGGGCCAGTGGGCCTTGTATTGGACTTGCAATATATAAGCAAGCCTGTAAGCCAGGTTGGGCATCGAGACTGAAATGAAATCACTCTAGCCTCTCATTATATTCTTATCCTCTCCTGCTCTCTCTCTCTCTCTCTCTCTCTCTCTCTCTCTCTCTCTCTCTCTCTCTCTCTCTTGTCTCCGATACCCCTGTTCCTCTACCTGCTGCTCCGGCTCGCCGCCATCATTCGCTGGCCGATCCTAGGTCGTGACAGTCTGGTATCAGAGCCCTGGCCGCGTCTCTCTATCACGCAGCAAAAAAATTCCCAGTTCATACCTAGCAAATCCGAGGCGACGGTAGCGGATCATCTTAGAGTTTGATTTGTGTAAATCCTGACCTGAGGTGGGTTGATTTGGGGGAAATTCCACGACCACGACGACATTCAAGCCAAATTTGCAGTCGCGCTTCCTCGCGGACGAGATGGAGGTGTTTCAAGAGAGGATGCTGAAGGAGTTCGTGGAGTTACGAGCGGCGCAGAGCAAGTTGACCGCCGTCGAAGGGCTTTGTGCGCAGATCGAGGCCATCGACGCCAAGCTGACGGAGCAATCGGCACGTCTGGACCAGGTACAAGTCAAGGTGGATTTATCCTGTGACACGCTGGGACAGGTGCAACAAGGTCAGGCTCATGCCGCTCAGATCCACAAGTAGCAGACCACGGTAGAGGCCTCGTCGCCAACAGCGTCAGATGTGTCTTACGGCATATTGGGAGTGGGACCAAGGTTTGTGGGACGTCCTCCACCACGTCCTCTATAGGTACCTGAACCACCGCCTGTTCTTCTGCACCTTGTTCTTCCAGTCTGTGATGAGAACACGGGAAAACGCCAATGGATGCAGAAAATGGATTTCCCAAGGTTTGATGGCACGGATGTGAGAATCTGATTAGATAAGTGCAAGGCGTTCTTTCATCTATACAACATTCCTGACAGTTTTAAGGTGACATCTGCCTCTCTGTATTTTTCTAACAACCCATCTCGTTGGTATTTCTCATACCTGGGAGCAATTTTGTTGGAATTTGATGTGAATGTGTATAGACAAAAGAAGAAAGAGCTCATGATGTTGAAACAACTGGGTACCGTGAAAGAGTACAAACAGAAATTTCTGGAATTAGTATACACAGTTTGCTTGTATGAACCAACAGTCAGTGAGACATTTCTGGTGACCATATTTGTAATGGGCCTCAAGGAAGAGCTCAGACCAGTGGTGAGTTTCAAATATTGTATACAGTGTAGGTAGCAGCTGCTACCTCTTGAGCATTGCGTTGGTTTTCCCTTGAAGAGGAAAGGGTGATGCAGTAAAGTAGCGTAAGTATTTCCCTCGGTTTTTGAGAACCAATGTCTCAATCCAGTAGGAGGCTACACGCAAATCCCTCGTACCTACACAAACAAATAAGAACCTTGCAACCAACGCGATAAAGGGGTTGTCAATCCCTTCATGGCCACTTGCAAAAGTGAGATCTGATAGAGATAATAAGATAAATATTTTTGGTATTTTTATGATATAGATTGGAAAGTAAAGATTGCAAAATAAAATAGATCGAAAACTTATATGATGGAAAATAGACCCGGGGGCCATAGGTTTCACTAGTGGCTTCTCTCAAGATAGCATAAGTATTATGGTGGGTGAACAAATTACTGTCGAGCAATTGATAGAAAAGTGCATAGTTATGAGAATATCTAGGCATGATCATGTATATAGGCATCACGTCCGCGACAAGTAGATCGAAATGATTTTGCATCTACTACTATTACTCCACACATCGACCGCTATCCAGCATGCATCTAGAGTATTAAGTTCATAAGAACAGAGTAACGCATTAGGCAAGATGACATGATGTAGAGGGATAAACTCAAGCAGTATGATATAAACCCCAACTTTTTATCCTCGATGGCAACAATACAATGCATGCCTTGCTGCCCCTGCTGTCACTGGGAAAGGACACCACAAGATTGAACCCAAAGCTAAGCACTTCTCCCATTGCAAGAAAGATCAATCTAGTAGGCCAAACCAAACTGATAATCCGAAGAGACTTGCAAAGATAACCAATCATACATAAAAGAATTCAGAGGAGATTCAAATATTGTTCATAGATAATCTTGATCACAATTCATCGGATCTCGACAAACACACCACAAAAAGAATTACATCAAATAGATCTCCAAGAAGATCAAGGAGAACTTTGTATTGAGATCCAAAGAGAGATAAGAAGCCATCTAGCTAATAACTATGGACCCAAAGGTCTGAGGTAAACTACTCACACTTCATTGGAGAGGCTATGTTGTTGATGTACAAGCCCTCCGTGATCGATTCCCCCTCCAGCGGAGCGCCGGAAAAGGCCCCAAGATGGAATCTCACGGGTACAGAAGGTTGCGGCAGTGGAAATAGGGTTTCGTGGTGCTCCTGGATGTTTTCAGGGTATATGGGTATATATAAGCGAAAGAAGTCGGTCAGGGGAGCCACGAGGGGCCCACGAGGGTGGGGGCATGCCTACCCCTCTGGGCACGCCCTCCTACCTCGTAGTCGCCTCGTTTGTTCCTTGACGTCCACTCCAAGTCTCGTGGATTGCGTTTGTTCCAAAAATAACTCTCCCGAAGGTTTCATTCCGTTTGGACTCTGTTTGATATTCCTTTTCTGCGAAACACTGAAATAGGCAAAAAAACAGCAATTTGGGTTGGGCCTCCGGTGAATAGGTTAGTCCCAAAAATAATATAAAAGTATATAGTAAAGCCCATTAAACATCCAAAACAGGTGATATAATAGCATGGAACAATCAAAAATTATAGATACATTGGAGACGTATCAAGCATCCCCAAGCTTAATTCCTGCTCGTCCTCGAGTAGGTAAATGATAAAAAACAGAATTTTTGATGTGGAATGCTACCTAACATAATTATCAATGTAATTTTCTTTATTGTGGCATGAATGTTTAGATCCATAAGATTCAAGACAAAAGTTTAATATTGACATGAAAACAATAATACTTCAAGCATACGACAAAGCAATCATGTCTTCTCAAAATAACATGGCTAAAGAAAGCTATCCCTACAGAATCATATAGTCTGGCTATGCTCTATCTTCATCACACAAAATATTTAAATCATGCACAACCCCGATGACAAGCCAAGCAATTGTTTCATACTTTTGATGTTCTCAAACTTTTTCAATTTTCACGCAATACATGCGCGTGAGCCATGGACATAGCACTATATGTGGAATAGAATGGTGGTTGTGGAGAAGACAAAAAAGGAGAAGATAGTCTCACATCAACTCGGCGTATCAACAGGTTATGGAGATGCCCATCAATATATATCAATGTGAGTGAGTAGGGATTGCCATGCAACGGATACACTAGAGCTATAAGTGTACGAAAGCTCAACAAAAGGAACTAAGTGGGTGTGCATCCAACTTGCTTGCTCACGAAGACCTAGGGCATTTTGAGGAAGCCCATCATTGGAATATACAAGCCAAGTTCCATAATGTAAAATTCCCACTAGTATATGAAAGTGACAACATAGGAGACTCTCTATCATGAATAACATGGTGCTACTTTGAAGCACAAGTGTGGCAAAAGGATAGTAACATTGCCCCTTCTCTCTTTTTCTCTCTTTTTTTTTCTTCTTTTTTTATTTTGCTGGGATTCTTTGGCCTCTTTTTTTGGGGCTTCTTTGGCCTCTTTTATTTTTCATAAAGTCTGGAGTCTCATCCCAACTTGTGGGGGAATCATAGTCTCCATCATCCTTTCCTCGCATGGGACAGTGCTCTAATAATGAAGATCGTCACACTTCTATTTACTTACAACTCAAGATTACAACTCAATAGTTAGAACAAAATATGACTCTATATGGATGCCTCCGGTGATGTACCGGGATATGCAATGAATCAAGAGCTACATGTATGAAAGAATTATAAAGGTGGCTTTGCCACAAATACGATGTCAACTACATGATCATGCAAAAGCAATATGACAATGATGGAGTGTGTCATAATAGACGGAATGGTGGAAAGTTGCACGGCAATATATCTCGGAATGGCTATGGAAATGCCATAATAGGTAGGTATGGTGGCTGTTTTAAGGAAGGTATATGGTGGGTGTATGGTACCAACGAAAGTTGCGCGGCACAAGAGAGGCTAGCAATGGTGGAAGGGTGAGAGTGCGTATAATCCATGGACTCAACATTAGTCATAAATAACTCACATACTTATTGCAAAAATCTATTAGTCATCAAAATGAAGTACTACGCGCATGCTCCTAGGGGGATAGATTGGTAGGAAAAGACCATCTCTCGTCCCTGACCACCACTCATAAGGAAGACAATCAAAAAATAAATCATGCTCCGACTTCATCACATAACGGTTCACCATACGTGCATGCTACGGGAATCACAAACTTTAACACAAGTATTCCTCAAATTCACAACTACACCACTATCATGACTCTAATATCACCATCTTCATATCTCAAAACAATCATAAGGATCAAACTTCTCGTAGTATTCAATGCACTTTATATGAAAGTTTCTATTATACCCATCTTGAATGCCTATCATATTAGGACTAATTTTATAGCCAAATCAAATTACCATGCTGTTCTAACAGACTCTCAAAATAATATAAGTGAAGCATGAGAGATCAATAATTTCTATAAAATAAAAAACCACCGCCGTGCTCTCAAAAGATATAAGTGAAGCACTAGAGCAAAATTATCTAGCTCAAAAGATATAAGTGAAGCACATAGAGTATTCTAATAAATTTTGATTCATGTGTGTCTCTCCCAAAAGGTGTGTACAGAAAGGATGATTGTGGTAAACTAAAAAGAAAAGACTCATATCATACAAGACGCTCCAAGCAAAACACATATCATGTGGTGAATAAAAATATAGCCTCAAATAAAGTTACCGATGGACGAAGACGAAAGAGGGGATGCCTTCTGGGGCATCCCCAAGCTTAGGCTTTTGGTTGTCCTTGAATTTAACTTGGGATGCCTTGGGCATCCCCAAGCTTAGGCTCTTGCCACTCCTTATTCCATAATCCATCAAACCTTTACCCAAAACTTGAAAACTTCACAACACAAAACTCAACAGAAAATCTCATGAGGTCCGTTAGTTCAAGAAAACAAACCGCCACTTTAAGGTACTTTAATGGACTCATTGTTTATTTATATTGGTGTTAAACCTACTGTATTCCAACTTCTCTATGGTTCATAACCCCTGATACTAGCCATATATTCATCAAAATAAGCAAACAACACACGAAAAACAGAATCTGTCAAAAACAGAACAGTCTGTAGAAATCTGTAACTTTTGAATATTTCTGGAACCCCAAAACTTCTACTAAAATAGGAAGTCCTAGGAAATTTATCTATTAATATTATGCAAAAAGAATCAACTGAAAATAACGTTTCTTTGATTTACTAAAATTATTCTCGTGTGTGCAAAAGTTCCTGTTTTTCAGCAAGATCAAATTAACTATCACCCAAGATGATCCTATAGGTTCTACTTGGCACAAACACTAATTAAAATATAAAACCACATCTAAACAGAATCTAGATGAATTATTTATTGAATAACAGCAAGTAAAAATATTGGGTTGTCTCCCAACAAGCGCTTTTGTTTAAAGCCTTTTAGCTAGGCATTGATAATTTTAATGATGCTCATATGAAAGACAAGAATTGAAGCGCAAAGAGAGCATCATGAAACACGTGACAAACACATCTAAGTCTAACATACTTCCTATGCAAAGGCATATTATAAGCAAACAAATTTGCAAGCCAAGCAAAAACTAGCATATGCAAGGAAGAAGAAAGAGACGATAGCAATCTCAACATGACGAGAGGTAATTTAGTAAGATAAAAATTTCTACGACCATATTTTCCTCTCTCATAATAATTACATGTAGGATCATAGGCAAATTCAACAAAATAGCTATCACATAACATGTTCTCAACACGATCCACATGCATGTGAAGTTGACACTCTTCCAAAATAGTGGGATTATCATTAACTAAAGTCATGACCTCTCCAAACCCACTTTTATCAAAAATCCCATAAGATTGAACATTCTCCAAATATGTTGGATCTAAAGTTGACACTCTTCCAAACCCACTTTCAATATTATTGCAAACACTATTATCAATCTCATATTCATCATGGGGCTTAAATAATTTTTCGAGATCATAAGAAGAATCACCCCAATCATGATCATTGCAACAAATAGTAGTCATAGCAAAACTAGGATCCCCAAGCTTTAGGTTTTGCATATCATTAACACAATTGAAATTAAGAGAATTTATAGTAACATCATTGCAATCATGTTTTTCATTGAAGGAACTATCAAGTATGGGTGCAATAGCAACGATCTCATGCTTAACATAAGGAATTATAGCAAATGCGTCTTCATAAATATTGGCATCATGGCCACAAGAATAGCAAGCATCATGTTCATCAAGGGATATTTCAATCTAATCATCGGAATCATAATTATCTATAGATTCATGCATATCATTATTTTCTTCCAAAGCAACGGTCATTCTCTCAATAAATTCTTTGACATAAACATTATGAGCATAGTTTTCATAGCAATATTTAAGTATGTCGAAATTTTTAGATTCGTAGAGAGTAATATCATACTTTTCAATCAAAGAAGCAACTTCATAAGCACCCTTAAAAGTAACAAATTCTTCAATTTGTTCGATATCATAGTAACTATAAACACCCATTGCATAAGAAGATAAGATTTCATTATCATTAAACTCACATAGGTAGGGAAGGTGTTTTTTAGGGTTCTTAGAGCAACAAGTAAAATCATAAATTTCACAAGGATTCCAAGCATAGAATAGCAAACTATTTATTTGATACCATAAAAGCTTATCCTTTTCAAACAAATGATGGCGCACAAAATGAGCATGCTCATCTAAAGATTTCCCATCAACTAGGCTAGTTGGGGTTTCAGCACGAGCGCATAAGGATCGAAGATTATCCAAGTAGAACGCTTTAAGTGGATCCATATCAAAAGATTTTTAGCAAGCAAAGATGCAAGAAAATAGAAGGCACGTGGAAACACAAGATCGAACGGAAGGAGGGCGAAGAAAAGGCAAAGGTGAAGTGGGGGAGAGGAAAACGAGAGGCAAATGGCAATTAATGTAATGCGAGGGATAAGGGTTTGTGATGGGTACTTGGTATGTCTTGACTTGTGCATAGACCTCCCTGGCAAAGGCGCCAGAAATCCTTCTTTCTACCTCTTGAGCACTGCGTTGGTTTTCCCTCGAAGAGGAAAGGGTGATGCAGCAAAGTAGCGTAAGTATTTCCCTCAGTTTTTGAGAACCAAGGTATCAATCCAGTAGGAGGCCACACGCAAATCCCTCGTACCTACACAAACAAATAAGAACCTTGCAACCAACACGATAAAGGGGTTGTCAATCCCTTCACGACCACTTGCAAAAGTGAGATCTGATAGAGATAATAAGATAAATATTTTTGGTATTTTTATGATATAGATTGGAAAGTAAAGATTGCAAAATAAAATAGGTCGGAAACTTATATGATGGAAAATAGACCAGGGGGCCATAGGTTTCACTAATGGCTTCTCTCAAGATAGCATAAGTATTACGGTGGGTGAACAAATTACTGTCGAGCAATTGATAGAAAAGTGCATAGTTATGAGAATATCTAGGCATGATCATGTATATAGGCATCACGTCCGCGACAAGTAGATCAAAACGATTCTGCATCTACTACTATTACTCCACACATCGACCGCTATCCAGCATGCATCTAGAGTATTAAGTTCATAAGAACAGAGTAACACATTAGGCAAGATGACATGATGTAGAGGGATAAACTCAAGCAATATGATATAAACCCCATCTTTTTATCCTCGATGGCAACAATACAATGTGTGCCTTGCTGCCCCTGCTGTCACTGGGAAAGGACACCGCAAGATTGAACCCAAAGCTAAGAACTTCTCCCGTTGCAAGAAAGATCAATCTAGTAGGCCAAACCAAACTGATAATTCGAAGAGACTTGCAAAGATAACCAATCGTACATAAAAGAATTCAGAGGAGATTCAAATATTGTTCATAGATAATCTTGATCATAAACCCACAATTCATCGGATCTCGGCAAACACACCGCAAAAAGAATTACATCAAATAGATCTCCAAGAAGATCAAGGAGAACTTTGTATTGAGATCCAAAGAGAAAGAAGAAGCCATCTAGCTAATGACTATGGACCCGAAGGTCTGAGGTAAACTACTCACACTTCGTCGGAGAGGCTATGGTGTTGATGTAGAAGCCCTCCGTGATTGATTCCCCCTCCGATGGAGCGCCGAAAATGGCCCCAAGATGGGATCTCATGGGTACAGAAGGTTGCGGCGGTGGAAATAGGGTTTTGTGGTGCTCCTGGATGTTTTCAGGGTATGTGGGTATATATAGGCGAAAGAAGTCGGGCAGGGGAGCCATGAGGGGCCCACGAGGGTGGGGGCGTGCCTACCCCCCCCCCCTGGGCGCACCCTCCTACCTTGTAGCCGCCTCATTTGTTCCTTGACGTCCACTCCAAGTCTCCTAGATTGCGTTTGTTCCAAAAATAACTCTCCCGAAGGTTTCATTCCGTTTGGACTCCATTTGATATTCCTTTTCTACGAAACACTAAAATAGGTAAAAAAACAGCAATTTGGGTTGGGCCTCCAGTTAATAGGTTAGTCCCAGAAATAATATAAAGTATATAGTAAATCCCATTAAACATCCAAAACAGGTAATATAATAGCATGGAACAATCAAAAATTATAGATACGTTGGAGACGTATCAGCAGCACAATATGCAACTGTACATGAGGGATTACTTCTTCAATAGAAAAGCAACAAAGCTAGTTATCCCAAAGCATCATACAGCAAGTCAAACACACATTCTGGGTTTGCAGCTAGTGAGTTGTGGAAAGCTAAATAACTAAAGGAATATCATCGTGCAAATGGCCTGTGCTACAAGTGTGGAGAAAAATTTGTACCTCGGCACATGTGCAATCAACCAGTGGTAGGGGGAGCACAATTGAAGGATGTTGAACGTGTTGACCCACATGAGATCATTTCTGATGCAGTATTAGATGCACTGATAACAACAAATTCAGAGGAGTGTGCAACTATTTCAGCTACAGCTCTGTCTGGTGCATCACATCCCAGGACAATTTAGCTTAGGGCACTAGTGGGCAACAAGGTGGTTTTGATTCTGATGGACTCTGGCAGCACTCACACTTTGGTGGACCAGTCACTGTTGGATAAAATTGTTGTTACTGCAGAGAAGCTTGAGCAGCCAAGACCAGTGAAAATGGCTAATGGGAATATCATCACATGCACTGAAGTGGTTCCTCAGTTGACATGGTGGATACAAGGCCACAGTTTTTGTAACTCCATGCAAGTGTTACCATTAGGGGGTCATGATATTATTTTGGGAATGGACTGGCTAGAGCAATGGGGAGTAATGAAATGTCATTTGGATGAGAAGTGGATTCAGTTCAAGTATGAAGGACAGGAGGTCAAGTTGCAAGGTGTATTGCCCAAGAAACAAGACCAGCTGGAAGAAGTTTCTGCAGAACAACTACTTAAGTGGGAAAAAGGAAATGAAGTGTGGGCCACAGCACTGCTGAACCGCATAGTTATGGCACATGTCACTGAAATACCCCCTGTTGTGCAGCAAGTGATAGATAGAAACAAAGAGGTGTTCCAGGATCCACATTCTCTACCTCCCCACAGAGCTTTTGATCATACAATTAATCTGTTACCAGATGTAGTACCTGTCAATTATAGACCTTACAGGTACTCACCACAACAAAAGGATGAAATAGAAAAACAAGTGAAAGAAATGCTAGCAGCTGGGCTAATAACACCCAGTATGAGTCCATTTGTTGCTCCTGTGTTGCTAGTAAAAAAGAAAGATGGCACATGGAGGTTCTGTGTAGACTACAGAAGGTTGAATGCAGTGACTATCAAAAACAAGTTTCCTATGACTGTCATTGATGAGATCTTGGATGAGTTAGGGGGGAGTAAATGGTTCTCTAAGTTGGACCTCAAAGCTGGTTACCATCAGATCAGAATGAAGGAAGAAAATGAGTACAAAACAGCTTTAAAACACACCATGGACAATTCCAGTTCAAGGTGGTTCCCTTTGGGTTAGCAACTGCACCAGGAACATTTCAATGTGTTATGAACTTCATGTTTGCAGGACCAAACAGAAAATATGTGTTGGTTTTTATGGATGATATCCTTGTATTCAGTCTCACACTGGAAGATCATTTAGAGCATCTACAGTCTGTGTTTGACATACTCAAGGCAACCCAGTTGTTTATTAAGGAATCCAAGTGTGTGTTTTCTCAACAGTCCTTAGAATATCTAGGGCACATCATCTCTGACAAAGGAGTGGCTACAGATCCTTCCAAGGCTGAGGCTATGGTGCAGTGGCCTACACCTACTAATGTCACTGAATTAAGGGTTTTTTTTGGGACTAACAGGATACTATAGGAAGTTTGTGAGAAACTATGGTTTGCTGGCCAAACCTCTCACTGCTCTTCCAAAAAAGCAGGCATTTGCTTGGTCCACAGCAGCTCAACAAGCTTTCCAACAGCTCAAGGAGGCCATGGTCAGCACACCAATTTTGGCCCTCCCAAACTTCAAAAAGACTTTTACTGTGGAGACATATGCTTGCAATACTGGAGTGGGTGCTGTTTTGTCTCAGGAAGGACACCTTGTTGCTTTTTACAGTAAAGCTCTGGGCATTGCAAAACAAAGGAAGTCGATATATGAGAAGGAGTTTATGGCAATTATGGTGGCAATGTGCAGATGGAGATCTTATCTATCTAGGGCACCATTTGTAACTAACTGACCACCATAGTCTGTGTCACTTGGGAGATCCGAATTTGACCTCAGATTTACAAAGGAAGGCTATGACTAAGCTAGTCGGACTGCAATTTTCTATTCAATACATGAAAGGAGTGGAAAACACAGCAGCTGATGCTCTGTCAGGTGGCTCATTTATTCTCTGTGCAAAGTATATCTACCAGTAAGCCTATTTGGGTGCAACAGATACTCAACTCTTATTCTATTGACCCTGATGCCTGCTCAATGCTGCAGAAAAATGGAAGTGGATCCAGATTCTTATTCTGGATTTCAGTTACAAGATGGTGCTAAAACAAGATCAGAAAATTTGGGTGGGGGCTAACTCTGGTCTCCAAACCAAGTTAATTCAGGCTTTTCACTCTAGCCCTGTGGGAGGACACTCTAGGATTCTACCAACATATCATAGAGTGAAATAACCATTTAGTTGGTCTGGTATGAACGTTGTTGTAGAAAATTTTGTCAAAAGTGTGCCATCTACCAACAGGCCAAACATGAACTATGAAAAAAGCCAGGTCTGCTCCAGCCTCTACCTATACCTGACAGCCCCTGGCAAGTAATTAGTATGGATTTCATTGCGGGGTTACCCAAGTCAGAAGGATACGATGCCATTCTGGTGGTAGTTTACAGATTTACTAAAGTAAACCACTTTTTGCCTCTAAAACATCCCTTCACAGCTGCTTCAGTAGCAAAGGTGTTTCTGAACAATATTGTCAAGTTGCATGGCTGCCTCTTACCATTATGTCAGACAGGGACAATATTTTCACTAGTTCATTTTGGAAAGAGCTCTTTAGGGTTTGGGGTACAGAACTACAAATGAGTACGACATACCACCCTCAAACAAATGGCCAAACCGAGCGGGTGAATCAGTGCCTATAGATCTACCTGAGGTGTGTAGTTCATGATTGTCCTGCCAAATGGGCAACTTGGCTACCACAGGCTGAGTTTTAGTACAATTCTACGTATCATTCCTCTCTGGGGTGTACTCCGTACCAAGCTTTGTATGGTCATGCTCCTAATATGGGCCAGTTATCGGGGCATCCTATGTCTCCCCATCCAGATGTCAAGGCCTGGCTGGCAACTCACACTGAACACACAACGGCTCTCAAAGGTCACCTAGCAAGGGCTCAGAGCAAGTACAAGCACTTTGCTGACCAAAAGCGCTCGTACAGGGTGTTCATGCAGGGAGAAATGGTCTATTTGAGGCTCCGGCAATATCACAATCAACTGTGGTTTAGCGACCATGTCACAAGTTGGCGCTCAAATATTTTGGGACATACAAAATTCTGAAAAAGGTGGGCAATGCAGCGTACAGACTTGAACTGCCTCAAGGGAGTTAAATCCACCCGGTTTTTCATGTTTCCCAGTTTAAGGGCCATGTTCCAGACCACACTCATGTATTCACAACATTACCAGTGCTTGCGGATCTATCAGCTCCAGGTGTAATCCCTGGAGAAATTCTCGATCGTCACATGGTCAAGAAGGGTAGTGCAGCACACTTGCAGATTCTGGTTAAATGGGCAACAGTTCTAGCTTACTCAGCAACTTGGGAAAACTACGAGGTGCTCAAGGCTCGGTTCCTGAGTGCACCAGCTTGGGGACAAGCTGGTTCTTCAGGGGCGGGTACTGTAAGTAGTGGCGCATAGGTGATCGATGCAGGCAAGGTGCAGAGGATAGGGAGCACACGGCAGGGAAACAAGGGTGTTTAAAATCATTGTATGGATTGGACCTAGGAGCCGTGGGTTCGAGTGGTGGGCCGGTGGGCCTTGTATTGGACTTGCAATACATAAGCAAGCCTGCAAGCCAGGTTGGGCATCAAGTTTGAAATGAAATCACTCTAGCCTCTCATTCTGTTCTTATCCCCTCTTGCTCTGTATCTCTCTCTCTCGTCTCCGATACCCCTGTTTCTCTACCTGCTGCTCTGGCTCGCCGCCGTTGATTGCTGGCCGTCCCTAGGTCGTGACATGGTGGTGGAGGAAGAAGTGTCGGGGACGACCGCCGGGACACTCGAGTCGTCGGTGAGGCCGTCATCTGTTGTCGTGGCCATGGGACATGCCGGCTGTGGGGTCGATACGCCCATGAGGATCTTCAACATCAGCGTGAATTGCCTGTCCGTGACGTCGTAGCACGCAATGGTCCGCGCGTGGTAATTGTCCAGGTAGGCCTTTAGATCTGAATGCATGGTGGTGGAAGGAATTGATGAATTGAGAAAAAATTGAGCAAAAATTGGACGAACTTGGAGGATTTGTGGCGAATCGGAAGGGTGGAAGGAGGCTCTAATGCCACAATGTTAGGGACCAGCTATCGATTCACTTCTCTCACTCACGAATTCGAATTACAAGCTTGATATAGGAGGAATTTCTAGAGTTCAGAGAATAAGGAGGAAGAGGGAGGAAGGAGAAAGAAAGGTAGGGGGTGCCAGGGAAGCCGCCGCTGTCGTGACCCAAGCTCGGAAGGATGGCTCGTTGCTTTCCCCTGTACATATATAACTGGTTCTCGATGGCCTAGGCCCATGGGCTAGCCTCTTCGTTGGTTGGCTGCCTTATCATGGGTCGGTGTGGCCGTGGCAGTAATTGGGTCGCCGACACTTAGGTTAGTTAACTAATATTTATATCACGCCTTCATGTACTCTTTGTTGGGGAACGTAGCAGAAATTCAAAATTTTCCTACGCGTCACCAAGATCTATCTATGGAGAAACCAGCTACGAGTAGAAGGAGAGTGCATCTACATACCCTTGTAGATCGCTAAGCGGAAGCGTTCAAGTGAACGGGGTTGATGGAGTCGTACTCGTCGTGATTCAAATCACCGATGATCAAGTGCCGAACGCACGGCACCTCCGCGTTCAACACACGTACAGCCCGGTGACGTCTCCCACGCCTTGATCCAGCAAGGAGAGAGGGAGAGGTTGAGGAAGACTCCATCCAACAGCAGCACAATGGCGTGGTGGTGGTGGAGGAGTGTGGCAATCCAGCAGGGCTTCGCCAAGCACCACGGGAGAGGAGGAGGAGGAGAGGCAGGGCTGCACCAAGAGGGAGAATTTCTCATGTGTATGGCAGCCCCAAACCTCATCTATATATAGGGGGAAGGGGGCGCTGCGCCCCCTTTAGGGTTTCCCACCCCCAAGGGGTGCGGCCAGCCCTAGATGGCAAAGGGGAGGCGGCCAAGAGGGGGAGAGGAGAGGGAGGCGCACCAATATGGGCCTTAAGGCCCATCTGGACTAGGGTTTGCCCCCTCCCACTCTCCCTTGCGCCTTGGCCCCCTTGTGGGGGGCGCACCAGCCCTCCTAGGGGCTGGTCCCCTCCCACACTTGGCCCACGCAACCTTCTGGGGTAGGTGGCCCCACTTGGTGGACCCCCGGGACCCTCCCGGTGGTCCCGGTACAATACCGATATCGCCCGAAACTTTTCCGGTGACCAAAACAGGACTTCCCATATATAAATCTTTACCTCCGGACCATTCCGGAACTCCTCGTGACGTCCGGGATCTCATCCGGGACTCCGAACAACATTCGGTAACCACATACAAGCTTCCTTTATAACCCTAGCGTCATCGAACCTTAAGTGTGTAGACCCTACGGGTTCGGGAGACATGCAGACATGACCGAGACGTTCTCCGGTCAATAACCAACAGCGGGATCTGGATACCCGTGTTGGCTCCCACATGTTCCACGATGATCTCATCGGATGAACCACGATGTCAAGGACTCAATCGATCCCGTATACAATTCCCTTTGTCTAGCGGTATTTTACTTGCCCGAGATTCGATCGTCGGTATACCGATACCTTGTTCAATCTCGTTACCGGCAAGTCTCTTTACTCGTTCCGTAACACATCATCCCGTGATCAACCCCTTGGTCACATTGTGCACATTATGATGATGTCCTACCGAGTGGGCCCAGAGATACCTTTCCGTTTACACGGAGTGACAAATCCCAGTCTCGATCCGCATAAAACAATAGATACTTTCGGAGATACCTGTAGTGCACCTTTATAGTCACCCAGTTACGTTGTGACGTTTGATACACCCAAAGCACTCCTACGGTATCCAAGAGTTACACGCTCTCATGGTCAAAGGAAGAGATACTTGACATTGGCAAAGCTCTAGCAAATGAACTACACGATCTTTTGTGCTAGTCTTAGGATTGGGTCTTGTCCATCACATCATTCTCCTAATGATGTGATCCCGTTATCAACGACATCCAATGTCCATAGCCAGGAAACCATGACTATGTGTTGATCACAACGAGCTAGTCAACTAGAGGCTCACTAGGGACATATTGTGGTCTATGTATTCACACGTGTATTACGATTTCCGGATAATACAGTTATAGCGTGAATAAAAGACTATTATTATGAACAAAGAAATATAATAATAACACTTTTATTATTGCCTCTAGGGCATATTTCCAACAGTCTCCCAGTTGCACTAGAGTCAATAATCTAGTTCACATCACCATGTGATTAACACTGACAGGTCACATCACCATGTGACCAACATCCAAAGAGTTTACTAGTGTCACTAAACTAGTTCACATCATCATGTGATCAAGACTCAATGAGATCTGGGGTTTTGTCATGTTCTGCTTGTGAGAGAGGTTTTAGTCAACGGGTCTGAACCTTTCAGATCCATGTGTGCTTTACAAATCTCTATGTCATCTCCTAGATGCAGCTACCACGCTCTATTTGGAGCTATTCCAAATAACTGTTTTGCTTGGAGCTATTCTAAATTATTGCTCCATTATATGTATCCGGTCTCTCTACTCAGAGCTATCCGGATAGGTGTCAAGCTTGCATCGACATAACCCTTTACGACGAACTCTTTTACCACCTCCATAATCGAGAAAATTCCTTAGTCCACTAGTTACTAAGGATAACTTTGACCGATGTCTGTGATCCATTCTTGGATCACTCTTGTACCCCTTGACTAACTCATGGCAAGGCACACTTCAGGTGCGGTACACAGCATAGCATACTGTAGAGCCTATGTCTTAAGCATAGGAGACGACCTTCGTCCTTTCTCTCTATTCTGCCATGGTCGAGCTTTAAGTCTTAACTTCGTACCTTACAACTCAGGCAAGAACTCCTTCTTTGACTGGTCCATCTTGAACACCTTCAAGATCATGTCAAGGTATGTGCTCATTTGAAAGTACCATTAAGCGTTTTGATCCATCCTCATAGATCTTGATCCTCAATGTTCAAGTAGCTTAATCCAGGTTTTCTATTGAAAAACACCTTTCAAATAACCCTATATGCTTTGTAGAAATTCTACATCATTTCTGATCAACATATACTCATCAGAAATTCTATAGTGCTCCCACTCACTTCTTTGGAAATACAAGTTTCTCATAAACTTTGTATACACCAAAATCTTTGATCATCTCATCAAAACGCACATTCCAACTCCGAGATGCTTACTCCAGTCCTCAGAAGGATCGCTGGAGCTTTGCATACTTATTAGCATCTTTCGGGATTGACAAAACCTTCCGGTTGTATCACATACAACCTTTCCTCATTAAAATCGTCGAGGAAACAATGTTTTTGACATCCTATCTGCAAGATTTCATAAATAATGCAGTATTCGCTAATATAATTCCAACAGACTCTTAGCATCGCTACGAGTGAGAAAATCTCATCGTAGTCAACTCCTTGAACTTGTCGGAAAACATCTTAACGACAAGTCGAGCTTTCTTAATGGTGATATTTACCATCATTGTCCGTCTTCCTTTTTAAAGATCCATTTATCTTAATGGCTTGCCGATCATCGGGCAAGTCCACCAAAGTCCATGGATCCGTTCTCGGATTTTATGGCCTCGAGCCATTTATCGGAATCCGGGCCCACCATCGCTTCTCCATAGCTCGTAGGTTCATTGTTGTCCAGCAACATGACTTCCAAGACAGGATTACGTACCACTCTGAAGTAGTACGCATCATTGTCATCCCACGAGGTTTGGTAGTGACTTGATCCGAAGTTTCATGATCAATATCATAAGCTTCCACTTCAATTGGTGTAGGTGCCACGGGAACAACTTCCTGTGCCCTGCTACACACTGGTTGAAGTGATGGTTTAATAACCTCATCAAGTCTCCACCATCCTCCCACTCAACTCTTTTGAGAGAAACCTTTCCTCAAGAAAGGACCCGATTCTAGAAACAATTCATATTGCTTTCGGATCTGAATTAGGAGGTATACCCAACTGTTTTGGGTGTCCTATGAAGATGCATTTTGTCCGCTTTGGGTTCGAGCTTATCAAGCTGAAACTTTTTCACATAAGCGTCGCAGCCCCAAACCTTCAAGAAACGACAACTTAGGTTTCTCTAAACCATAATTCATACGGTGTCATCTCAACGGAATTACGTGGTGCCCTATTTAAAGTGAATGTGGTTGTCTCTAATGCCTAACCCATGGACAATAGTGGTAATTCGATAAGAGACATCATGGTACGCACCATATCCAATAGGGTGTAACTATGATGTTCGGACACACCATCAAACTATGGTGTTCCAGGCGGTATTTAATTGTGAAACAATTTCCACAATGTCTTAATTGTGTGCCAAAACTTGTAACTCAGATATTCATCTCTATGATCATATCATAGACATTTTATCCTCTTGTCACAATGATCTTCTACTTCACTCTGAAATTACTTGAACCATTCAATAATTCAGACTTGTGTTTCATCAAGTAAATATATTCAACATCTACTCGAATCATCTGTGAAGTAAGAACATAACGATATTCACTGCATGCCTCAGCACTCATTGGACTACACACATCAAAATGTGTTACTTCCAACAAGTTGCTATCTTGTTCCATCTTATTGAAAACCGAGGCTTTTCAGTCATCTTGCCTATGTGGTGTGATTTGCATATCTCAAGTGATTCAAAATCAATTGAGTCCAAACGGTCCATTTGCATGGAGTTTCTTCATGCATATACACCAATAGACATGGTTCGCATGTCTCACACTTTTCAAAAACGAGTGAGTCCAAAGATCCATCAACATGGAGCTTCTTCATGCGTTTTATACCAATATGACTTACATGGCAGTGCCACAAGTAAGTGGTACTATCATTACTATCTTATATCTTTTGGCATGAAAATGTGTATCACTACGATCGAGATTCAATAAACCATTCAGGTTTAATACTAATCTTGATGGTAGAGGGAGCGTGCGATGTTTGATCACATCAAACTTGGAAACACTTCCAACACATATCGTCAGCTCACCTTTAGCTAGTCTCCGTTTATTCCGTAGCTCTTTTATTTCGAGTTACTAACACTTAGCAACCGAACCGGTATCTCATACCCTGGTGCTACTAGGAGTACTAGTAAAGTACATATTAACATAATGTATATCCAATATACTTCTATCGACCTTGCCAGCCTTCTCATCTACCAAGTATCTAGGGTAATTCCGCTCAAGTGACTATTCCCCTTATCATAGAACCACTTAGTCTCGGGTTTGGGTTCAACCTTGGGTTTCTTCACTAGAGCAGTAGCTGATTTGCCGTTTCATGAAGTATCCCTTCTTGCCCTTGCCCTTCTTGAAACTAGTGGTTTCACCAACCATCAACAATTGATGCTCCTTCTTGATTTCTACTTTCGCGGTGTCAAACATCGCGAGTACCTCAAGGATCACCATATCTATCCCTGATATATTATAGTTCATCACGAAGCTCTAGCAGATTGGTGGCAATGTCTTTGGAGAAACATCACTATCTCATCTGGAAGATCAACTCCCACTCGATTCAAGTGATTGTTGCACTCAGACAATCTGAGCACAAGCTCAACAATTGAGCTTTTCTCCCTTAGTTTGCAGGCTAAGAAAATTGTCGGAGGTCTTATACCTCTTGACATGGGCACGAGCCTGAAATCCCAATTTCAGCCCTCAAAACATCTCATATGTTTCGCGATGTTTCAAAAACATCTTTGGTGCCTCAATTCTAAACCGTTTAACTGAACTATCACGTAGTTATCAAAACGTGTATGTCAGATGTTCGCAACATCCACAGATAACGTTCGAGGTTCAACACACTGAGCAGTGCATTAAGGACATAAGCTTTCTACTGTCCGCATAATTGCTACTTTCAACTTTCAACTATATCTTCTCTAGGAACATATCTAAACAGTAGAACTATAGCGTGAGCTACGACATAATTTGCAAAAGGTCTTTTGACTATGTTCAGGATAATTAAGTTTATCTTATAACTCCCACTCAGATAGACATCCCTCTGGTCATCTAAGTGATCACATGATCCGAGTCAACTAGGCCGTGTCCGATCATCACGTGAGACGGACTAGTCATCATCGGTGAACATCTTCATGTTGATCGTATCTACTATACGACTCATGCTCGACCTTTCGGTCTCCGTGTTTCGAGGCCATGTCTGCACATGCTAGGCTCGTCAAGTTAACCCTAAGTGTTTTCGCTGTGTAAAACTGTCTTACACCCGTTGTATGTGAACGTAAGAATCCATCACACCCGATCATCACGTGGTGCTTAGAAGCGACGAACTGTAGCAACGGTGCACAGTTAGGGGAGAACACTTCTTGAAATTTTGTAAGGGATCATCTTATTTACTACCGTCGTCCTAAGTAAACAAGATGCATAAACATGTAAACATCACATGCAATCAAATAGTGACATGATATGGCCAATATCATTTTGCTCCTTTTGATCTTCATCTTCGGGGCTCCATGATCATCATCGTCACCGGCATGACACCATGATCTCCATCATCATGATCTCCATCATCGTGTCTTCATGAAGTTGTCACGCCAACGACTACTTCTACTTCTATGGCTAACGCGTTTAGCAATAAAGTAAAGTAGTTTACATGGCGTTCTTCAATGACACGCAGGTCATACAATAAATTAATACAACTCCTATGGCTCCTGCCGGTTGTCATACTCATCGACATGCAAGTCGTGAATCCTATTACAAGAACATGATCAATCTCATACATCACATATCATTCATCACATTCTTCTTGGCCATATCACATCACATAGCATACCCTGCAAAAACAAGTTAGACGTCCTCTAATTGTTGTTTGCATGTTTTACGTGGCTGCTATGGGTTCTAGCAAGAACGTTTCTTACCTACGCAAAACCACAACGTGATATGCCAATTGCTATTTACCCTTCATAAGGACCCTTTTCATCGAATCCGTTCCGACTAAAGTGGGAGAGACTGGCACCCGCTAGCCACCTTATGCACCAAGTGCATGTCAATCGGTGGAACCTATCTCACGTAAGAGTACGTGTAAGGTCGGTCCGGGCCGCTTCATCCCACAATACCGTCGAAACAAGATTGGACTAGTAACGGTAAGCATATTGAACAACATCAACGCCCACAACTACTTTGTGTTCTACTCGTGCAAAGAATCTACGCAATAGACCTAGCTCATGATGCCACTGTTGGGGAACGTAGCAGAAATTCAAAATTTTCCTACGCGTCACCAAGATCTATCTATGGAGAAACCAGCTACGAGTAGAAGGAGAGTGCATCTACATACCCTTGTAGATCGCTAAGCGGAAGCGTTCAAGTGAACGGGGTTGATGGAGTCATACTCGTCGTGATTCAAATCACCGATGATCAAGTGCCGAACGCACGGCACCTCCGCGTTCAACACACGTACGGCCCGGTGACGTCTCCCACGCCTTGATCCAGCAAGGAGAGAGGGAGAGGTTGAGGAAGACTCCATCCAACAGCAGCACAACGGCGTGGTAGTGGTGGAGGAGCGTGGCAATCCAGCAGGGCTTCGCCAAGCACCACGGGAGAGGAGGAGGAGGAGAGGCAGGGCTGCACCAAGAGGGAGAATTTCTCATGTGTATGGCAGCCCCAAACCTCATCTATATATAGGGGGAAGGGGGGGCTGCGCCCCCTTTAGGGTTTCCCACCCCCAAGGGGTGCGGCCAGCCCTAGATGGCAAAGGGGAGGCGGCCAAGAGGGGGAGAGGAGAGGGAGGCGCACCAATATGGGCCTTAAGGCCCATCTGGACTAGGGTTTGCCCCCTCCCACTCTCCCCTGCGCCTTGGCCCCCTTGTGGGGGGCGCACCAGCCCTCCTAGGGGCTGGTCCCCTCCCACACTTGGCCCACGCAACCTTCTGGGGCAGGTGGCCCCACTTGGTGGACCCCCGGGACCCTCCCGGTGGTCCCGGTACAATACCGATATCGCCCGAAACTTTTCCGGTGACCAAAACAGGACTTCCCATATATAAATCTTTACCTCCGGACCATTCCGGAACTCCTCGTGACGTCCGGGATCTCATCTGGGACTCCGAACAACATTCAGTAACCACATACAAGCTTCCTTTATAACCCTAGCGTCATCGAACCTTAAGTGTGTAGACCCTACGGGTTCGGGAGACATGCAGACATGACCGAGACGTTCTCCGGTCAATAACCAACAGCGGGGTCTGGATACCCATGTTGGCTCCCACATGTTCCACGATGATCTCATCGGATGAACCACGATGTCAAGGACTCAATCGATCCCGTATACAATTCCCTTTGTCTAGCGGTATTTTACTTGCCCGAGATTCGATCGTCGGTATACCGATACCTTGTTCAATCTCGTTACCGGCAAGTCTCTTTACTCGTTCCGTAACACATCATCCCGTGATCAACCCCTTGGTCACATTGTGCACATTATGATGATGTCCTACCGAGTGGGCCCAGAGATACCTTTCCGTTTACACGGAGTGACAAATCCCAGTCTCGATCCGCATAAAACAATAGATACTTTCGGAGATACCTGTAGTGCACCTTTATAGTCACCCAGTTACGTTGTGACGTTTGATACACCCAAAGCACTCCTACGGTATCCAGGAGTTACACGCTCTCATGGTCAAAGGAAGAGATACTTGACATTGGCAAAGCTCTAGCAAATGAACTACACGATCTTTTGTGCTAGTCTTAGGATTGGGTCTTGTCCATCACATCATTCTCCTAATGATGTGATCCCGTTATCAACGACATCCAATGTCCATAGCCAGGAAACCATGACTATTTGTTGATCACAATGAGCTAGTCAACTAGAGGCTCACTAGGGACATATTGTGGTCTATGTATTCACACGTGTATTACGATTTCCGGATAATACAGTTATAGCGTGAATAAAAGACTATTATCATGAACAAAGAAATATAATAATAACACTTTTATTATTGCCTCTAGGGCATATTTCCAACACTCTTGGGAATTAAGAATGCATCCATGATTACTAGTAGAAGTTAATCTCCTCCTCAAGAGGTTATCTTTCCCCTCCTTAAGAAAAGTCTCCTTCCTCCTCCCACCGGTGCTGTCACTGATCTGCCCCACCTTTGATGGCCTTTGGGCCATGGAGGTGCGGAGGATCTCGGCCCCCTGCTGGTGAAGGGATCATGTTCTCATCTTTGTTAGGTTCAACGTCTTGGTTGGGGCTGTGAGACAGTGACTATGTCCCTCAGTAGGAATAAGGTCTCCCACGTCCTATCCATGTCCCAATGGTGCGCTTAGCCTCACCGGAGGATGTGTAGAGGTGTGTATCCGTCGGATCTCACGGGATTCAGTCGGTGTTGGTCTTTGGTGGATCTATTGGGATCCAGTTTTCATTCTCTTCGTTCGTGTGGTTGCATGTTTCATCTTTCCAATCTACTTTGTTGGTGTGCTGGTCCTTTGGGGCCTTAGCACACTGAATTCTCGACTGTCTACTACAACAAGGTTTGCCCGGCTCCAATGAGGGCGCGCCTTCGGCTCGCTACAGTGCTTGTAGTCGTCGCTAGGTGGTCTATAGACCTAATTGTAACATTTATCATCTCTAGTGTTCTCTATATTGCAATGATTGATGAATAGATTGAAATTTTCCTCGCACAAAAATAATATTTATATCAACTTCCCATTTAATAGTATCTCAAAAAGAAATCTCAGGTAATAATATTTATATCAACTTTCCTACAGACAATCTCCTTTGTTCTCACAAACAGTGGTTCTCACACATACTTCTGGCTTGACACTTGGTTGACACCAAGACATCTAGCTACCACCTTCCCCCACCTCTTCGCACACTCCACCCTAGAGTTAGTTAAAGTGGCTAATATTCTGCATTTCGGTTTAGAAGCTAACTGATACGTCCATTTTGCATCATGCTTTTATATCGATATTTATCGCATTATGGGTTGTTATTTCACGATATGTCACAATACTTATGGCTATTCTCTCTTATTTTACAAGGTTTACCATGAAGAGGGGGAATGCCGACAGCTGGAATTCTGGCTGGAAAAGGAGCAAATATTGGAGACCTATTCTGCGCAACTCCAAAAGTCCTGAAACTCCACGGAATATCTTAAAAGAAATAAAGAAAAATCGTCGCCAAAGATGAAGGCCAGGGGGCCCACACCCTGCTCACGAGGGTGGGGGGCGCGCCCCTCCCCCCTGGGCGCGCCCCCTACCTCGTGGGCCCCCTGGTGGCTCTCCGATGCTCATCTTCTCCTGTATGAAGTCTTTCGATGAGAAAAAAATCATAAGCAACCTTTCGGGACGAGACTCCGCCGCCACGAGGCGGAACTAATCTAGGGCTCCGGCAGAGCTGTTCTGCCGGGGACACTTCCCTCCGGGAGGGGGAAATCATCGTCATCATCATCACCAACGCTCCTCTCATCGGGAGAGGGCAATCTCCATCACCATCTTCACCAGCACCATCTCATCTCCAAACCCTAGTTCATCTCTTGTATCCAATTCTTGTCTCCAAGTCCGGGATTGGTGCTAGTAGGTTGCTAGTAGTGTTGATTACTCCTTGTAGTTGATGCTAGTTGGTTTATTTGGTGGAAGATCATATGTTCAGATCCTTTATGCACATTATATCGCCTTTGATTATGAACATGAATATGCTTTGTTAGTAGTTACGTTTGTTCCTGAGGACAAGGGAGAAGTCTTGCTATTAGTAGTCATGTGAATTTCTTATTCGTTCGATATTTTGATAAGATGTATGTTGTCTAACCTCTAGTGGTGTTATGTGAACGTCGACTACATAACACTTCACCATTATTTGGGCCTAGAGGAAGGCATTGGGAAGTAATAAGTAGATTATGGGTTGCTAGAGTGGCAGAAGCTTAAACCCTAGTTTATGCGTTGCTTCGTAAGGGGCTGATTTGGATCCACATGTTTCATGCTATGGTTAGGTTTACCTTAATACTTTTGTTGTAGTTGCGGATGCTTGCAATTGAGGTTAATCATAAGTGGGATGCTTGTCCAAGTAAGGGCAGTACCCAAGCACCGGTCCACCCACATATCAAATTATCAAAGTACCGAACGTGAATCATATGAGCGTGATGAAAACTAGCTTGACGATATTCCCATGTGTTCTCGGGAGCGCTTTTCCTATTATAAGAGTTTGTCCAGGCTTGTCCTTTGCTACAAAAAGGATTGGACCACCTTGCTGCACTTTATTTACGTTTGTTACTTGTTGCTCGTTACAATTTATCTTATCACAAAACTATCTGTTACCACTTATTTCAGTACTTGCAGAGAATACCTTGCTGAAAACCGCTTATCATTTCCTTCTGCTCCTCGTTGGGTTCGACACTCTTACTTATCGAAAGGACTACGATAGATCCCCTATACTTGTGGGTCATCAAGACTCTTTTCTAGCGCCGTTGCCGGGGAGTGTAGCGCCTTTGGTAGGTGGAATTTGGTAAGGAAAAATTTATTTAGTGTGCTGAAATTTTCTATCACTTGTTACTATGGAAAGTAATTGTTTGAGGGGCTTGTTCGGGGTACCTTCACCCCGTCCATTAGAGCAAAGAGTTGCTCCTCAACCTACTGAACCTATTGAAAATGAAATTCCTTTTGAATTTCCTTCGGGTATTATGGAAAAACTGTTGGCTAATACTTTTACAGGAGATGGGACAAAGCATCCCAACGAGCATCTACGCTATTTGGATGATATTTGTGGATTATTTAAGCTTGCAGGTATACCCGATGATGTTGTTAAGAAGAAGGCTTTCCCTTTATCTTTGAAGGGAGACGCATCGACATGGTATAGGCTATGTGATGATACGAGATCATAGAACTATAAAAGAATGAAATTGGAATTTCATCAAAAGTATTACCCTATGCATCTTGTTCATCGTGATCGCAATTATATATATAATTTTTGGCCTCGCGAAGGAGAAAGCATCGCTCAAGCTTGGGGGAGGCTTAAATCCATGTTATATTCATGCCCCAATCATGAGCTCTCGAAATTGACAATTCTTCAGAATTATTATGCTCGGCTCTCTGATAATAATAAAACCATGCTCGATACTTCTTGTGCTGGCTCTTTTATGATGAAGCCTATTGAATTCAGATGGAATTTATTGGATAGAATTAAACGCAACTTTGAAGATTGGGACCTCGACGAAGGTAAGGAGTCAGGTATGACACCTAAGTTTGATTGTGTTAAATCTTTTATGGATACCGATATTTTCCGTAAGTTTAGCACTAAATATGGACTTGACTCTGAGATAGTAGCCTCTTTCTGTTAATCTTTTGCTACTTATGTTGATCTCCCCAAGGAGAAGTGGTTTAAATATCATCCTCCCATAGAAGTAAAAGTATCTGCACCAATTAAAGTTGAAGAAGAAACCATCACTTATAATGATCCTATTGTTCCTACCTCTTATGTTGAGAAACCACCTTTCCCTGCTAGAGTGAAGGATCATGCTAAAGCTTCAACTGTTGTTCATAAAAGAAATATTAGGACTTATACACCTCCTGAGCAAGTCAAAGTAGAACCCAATATTGCTATTGTTAAAGATCTCTTGTCTGATAATATTGATGGGCATGTTATTCAGTTCGAAGGTGAAACTGCTAGAATTGTGAAACCCTGTGCTAAAGATAAACATAGACCTGTGGTAGGCGTGCCTGTTATTTCTGTTAAAATAGGAGATCATTGTTACCATGGCTTATGTGATATGGGTGCGAGTGCTAGTGTTATACCACATACTCTATATGAAGAAATTAAGAATGAAATTGCACCTGCTGAATTAGAAAGTATTGATGTCACAATTAAACTTGCCAATAGAGATACTATTTCTGCAATGGGAATTGTTAGAGATGTTGAAGTCTTGTGTGGGAAAACCAAATATCCCGCTAATTTTCTTGTTCTTGGTTCCCCACAAGATAGCTTTTGTCCCATTATATTTGGTAGACCCTTCTTGAATACTGTTAATGCTACGATAGACTGTAAAAAGAATATTGTTACTGTTGGCTTGGATGATATGGTTCATGAGTTTAATTTCTCTAAATTTAGTAAACAACATCGCGAGGAAGAATTGCCCAGTAAGGATGAAATTATTGGTCTTGCTTCTATTGTCGTACCTCCTAGTGATCCTTTAGAACACTATTTGCTAGACCATGAAAATGAGATGTTCATGAATGAAAGAAGGGAAATAGATGAAGTATTCTTTGAACAGAAACATATTCTGAAACACAATCTGCCTGTTGAAATCCTAGGGGATCCTCCTCCACCCAAGGGTGATCCCGTGTTTGAGCTTAAACCCGTTGCCTGATAATCTTAAGTATGCTTATCTTGATGAAAATAAAATAGATCATGTTATTATTAGTGCTAACCTTTCAGAGCATGAAGAAGAAAGATTATTGAAAACTCTGAAAAAGCACCGTGCCGCTATTGGATATACTCTGGATGATCTTAAGGGCATCAGTCCCACTCTATGTCAACATAAAATAAATTTGGAAGCTGATGCCAAACCAGTTTGTGATCCTCAACGACGTTTGAATCCTAAAATGAAAGAAGTGGTAAGAAAGGAAATACTCAAGCTTCTGGAGGCAGGTATAATTTACCCCGTTGCTGATAGTCAGTGGGTAAGTCCTGTCCATTGTGTCCCTAAGAAGGAAGGTATTACTGTTGTCCCTAATGATAAAGATGAATTGATCCAGCACAGAATTATCACAGGTTATAGGATGGTAATTGATTTCTGTAAATTAAATAAAGCTACTAAGAAAGATCATTACCCCTTACCTTTTATTGATCAAATGCTAGAAAGGTTATGCAAACATACACATTATTGCTTTCTAGATGGTTATTCTGGTTTCTCTCAAATACCTGTGTCGGCTAAAGATCAATCAAAGACTACTTTTACATGCCCTTTTGGTACTTTTGCTTATAGACGTATGCCTTTTGATTTATGTAATGCACCTGCTACCTTTCAAAGATGCATGATGGCTATATTCTCTGATTTTTGTGAAAAGATTTGTGAGGTTTTCATGGATGACTTTTCCGTCTATGGTTCCTCTTTTGATGATTGCTTGAGCAATCTTGATCGAGTTTTGCAGAGATGTGAAGAAACTAATCTTGTCTTGAATTGGGAAAAGTGCCACTTTATGGTTAATGAAGGTATTGTCTTGGGGCACAAAGTTTCTGAAAGAGGTATTGAAGTTGATAAAGCCAAGGTTGATGCTATTGAAAAGATGCCATCTCGCAAGGACATCAAAGGTATAAGAAGTTTCCTTGGTCATGCCAGATTTTATAGGAGGTTCATTAAGGACTTCTCAAAAATTTCTCGGCCTCTGACTAATTTATTACAAAAAGATGTACCATTTGTCTTTGATGATGATTGTGTAGAAGCATTTGAAATACTTAAGAAAGCATTAGTCTCTGCACCTATTGTTCAGCCACCTGATTGGAATTTACCCTTTGAAATTATGTGTGATGCTAGTGATTATGCTGTAGGTGCTATTCTAGGGCAAAGAGTTGATAAGAAACTGAATGTTATCCATTATGCCAGTAAGACTCTAGACAATGCTCAAAGAAATTATGCTACTACTGAAAAGGAACTCTTAGCAGTTGTGTTTGCCTGTGATAAATTCAGACCCTATATTGTTGATTCTAAAGTAACTATTCACACCAATCATGCTGCTATTAAATATCTTATGGAAAAGAAAGATGCTAAACCTAGACTCATTAGATGGGTTCTCTTGCTCCAAGAATTTGATTTACATATTGTTGATAGAAAAGGAGCTGAGAACCTCGTTGCAGACAACTTGTCTAGGCTAGAGAATGTTCTTGATGACCCACTAACTATTGATGATAGCTTTCTTGATGAGCAATTAAATGTCATAAGTACTTCTCGTAGCACTCCGTGGTATGCTGATTATGCTAATTATATTGTTGCTAAATTTATACCGCCTAGCTTCACATACCAACAAAAGAAAAAGTTTTTCTATGACTTGCGACATTACTTTTGGGATGACCCACATCTTTATAAAGAAGGAGTAGATGGTGTTATTAGACGTTGTGTACCTGAGCATGAACAGGAACAGATCCTACGCAAGTGTCACTCCGAAGCTTATGGAGGACACCACGCTGGAGATAGAACTGCACATAAGGTATTGCAATCTGGTTTTTATTGGCCTACTCTCTTCAAGGATGCCCGTAAGTTTGTTTTGTCTTGCGATGAATGTCAAAGAATTGGTAATATCAGTAGACGTCAAGAAATGCCTATGAATTATTCATTTGTTATTGAACCATTTGATGTTTGGGGCTTTGATTATATGGGACCTTTTCCTGCCTCTAATGGTTACACACATATTTTAGTTGCTGTTGATTACGTTACTAAGTGGGTAGAAGCTATTCCAACTAGTAGTGCTGATCATAACACTTCTATTAAAATGCTTAAGGAAGTTATTTTTCCGAGGTTTGGAGTCCCTAGATACTTGATGACTGATGGTGGTTCACACTTTATTCATGGTGCTTTCCGTAAGATGCTTGCTAAATACGATGTTAATCATAGAATTGCATCTCCTTATCACCCGCAGTCTAGTGGTCAGGTAGAGTTGAGCAATAGAGAGCTCAAATTAATTTTGCAAAAGACTGTCAATAGTTCTAGAAAGAATTGGTCCAAAAAACTGAATGATGTATTATGGGCCTATAGAACTGCGTACAAAAATCCTATGGGTATGTCTCCGTATAAAATGGTTTATGGAAAAGCATGTCATTTACCTCTTGAATTAGAACATAAGGCATATTGGGCTATCAAAGAGCTCAATTATGACTTCAAACTTGCCGGTGAGAAGAGGTTGTTTGATATTAGCTCACTTGATGAATGGAGAACCCAAGCTTATGAAAATGCCAAGCTGTTTAAAGAAAAAGTTAAAAGGTGGCATGATAAAAGGATACAAAAGCGTGAGTTTAATGTAGGTGATTATGTATTACTATACAACTCTCGTTTAAGATTTTTTGCAGGAAAACTTCTCTCCAAATGGGAAGGTCCTTACGTTATCGAGGAGGTCTATCGTTCCGGTGCCATAAAAATCAACAACTTCGGAGGCACAAATCCGAAGGTGGTAAACGGTCAAAGAATCAAACATTATATCTCAGGTAATCCCATAAATGTTGAAACCAATATTATTGAAACCGTAACCCCGGAGGAATACATAAGGGACACTTTCCAGAACGTTCCAGACTCCGAAAAGGAATAGGTATGTGGTACGGTAAGTAAACCGACCCCAAAACAATTTTTAAAGCAATATTTCTCCGTTTTGGAATATTTAGAAAAATAGAAAAATAAGTAGCAGTTTGGGGAGGACACGAGGCCTCCACGAGGGTGGAGGGCGCGCCCTACCCCCCTGGGCGCGCCCCCCTACCTTGTGAGCACCCCGTGTGCCCTCCGGACTCTGTTTTCTTGCACGATACGTATTTTGGTCGGTAAAAATTCATTATATATTCTCCCGAAGGTTTTGACAACTGTATCACGCAAATATCCTCTGTTTTCGTTTCGAACTGTTTCCATTTCAGATTTGAGGATTCCGGAGACTCGATCATCCTTCTATGAGGGTGAGCCTATGACATGGAAGGTGGACGACAAGCTTCCATCATCAACAACACCTCCACCGCCAACAACAAAGAAGGAGATATAATCACATGGGTCTGGGCACTCCCCTTGGCAACTGCCAAGCTTGGGGAAGGTGCCCCGGTATCGTATCACCATCATAACTCCTATCTTTACCGTTTTTCTTAGTTCGATCCTATTAGTAGTATCTTGATTTAGTAGAATAAAGTCATGGCATGATCTAGTTTTGAAGTTTTGCTTTATGATCCCTCTATGTAATCGAGTCCGTGAGCTATATATAATAAAGATTAGTGTTGAGTCAAGGGCTTGATTACTTTGCCATGATCTTGGGTGAATAAAGAAAAGAATAAAAAGAAACAAAGAGTTTATATTGATCTTAGTGAAAGTAATGACTCCACATAGAAAGAGTATGATGATTAAAAGTTGTTGGGAGTTGGCAAATATAGCTTTGGTCATCGTTGCAATTAATAGGAAGTAATAAGGAGAGAGAGGTTTCACATATAGGTATATTATCATTGACATCTTTTATGATTGGGAGCACTCATTAAAATATGACATGCTAAAGAGTTGATGTTGGACAAGGAAGACAACGTAATGAGTTCTGTTTTCTTGCATCTGAGATAAAGTATATTGTTATGGTTCCTCTAACATGGTGAGCTTGCCTTTCCCCCTCATGCTAGCCAAATTTTCAGCACCAAGTAGAGATACTACTTGTGCTTCCAAATACCCTTAAACCAGTTTAGCCATGAGAGTCCACCATATCTACCTATGGATTGAGTAAGATCCTTCAAGTAAGTTGTCATCGGTGCAAGCAATAAAAATTGCTCTCTAAATACGCATGACTTATTAGTGCAGAGAAATAAACTTTGCACGAACTTGTTGTGGATGCAATAAAAGCGACGGACTGCATAATAAAGGTTCACATACAAGGGGCAATGTAAAGTGACGTTCTTTTGCATTAAGATTTTGTGCATCCAACCATAAAAGCGCATGGCAACCTCTGCTTCCCTCTGCGAAGGGCCTATCTTTTATTATTATCCTCTACTTGATGCAAGAGTCACGGTGATCTTCACCTTTCCTTTTTCATTTTATCCTTTGGCAAGCTCAGCATGTTGGAAAGAACATGATATGTATATATCTAATTGGATGTGGGGGAGCATGAATTATTATTGTTAACATTACCCTTGAGGTAAAAGGTTGTGGGGTAAAACTACAAGCCCCTATCTTTCTCTGTGTCTGGTTAAAACTCCGTAACCACAAGTATTGCGTGAGTGTTAGCAATTATGAAGGACTAAGTGATAGTTGAGTATGTGGACTTGCTTTTAAGCTCTGACATAGACTCTTTCCGATGTTATGATAAATTGCAATTGCCTCAATGACTGAGGGTATAATTTGTTGGTGCTCAATAAGGTTTATGATTCATATTTTGGCTTTGTGAAAAGATCATCACTAGAACATAAGTAATCATATGACAAAATTTATATATGTTGCTATTATGAAGTAATCATGATGCCTTCATGTCCGTATTTTATTTTTATCGACGCCTCTACTTCTAAACATGAGGACATATTTATTGTTATCGGCTTTTCGCTTGAGGACAAGCGAGGTCTAAGCTTGGGGGAGTTGATACGTCCATTTTGCATCATGCTTTTATATCGATATTTATCGCATTATGGGCTGTTATTTCACGATATGTCACAATACTTATGGCTATTCTCTCTTATTTTACAAGGTTTACCATGAAGAGGGGGAATGTCGGCAGCTGGAATTCTGGCTGGAAAAGGAGCAAATATTGGAGACCTATTCTGCGCAACTCCAAAAGTCCTGAAACTCCACGGAATATCTTAAAAGAAATAAAGAAAAATCGGCGTCAAAGATGAAGGCCAGGGGGCCCACACCCTGCTCACGAGCCCCTGGGCACGCCCCCTACCTCGTGGGCCCCCTGGTGGCTCTCCGACGCCCATCTTCTCCTATATGAAGTCTTCCGATGAGAAAAAAATCATAAGCAACCTTTCGGGACGAGACTCCGCCGCCACGAGGCGGAACCTTGGCGGAACCAATCTAGGGCTCCGGCAGAGTTGTTCTGCCGGGGACACTTCCCTCCGAGAGGGGGAAATCATTGTCATCATCATCACCAACGCTCCTCTCATCGGGAGAGGGCAATCTCCATCAACATCTTCACTAGCACCATCTCATCTCCAAACCCTAGTTCATCTCTTGTATCCAATTCTTGTCTCCAAGTCCGGGATTGGTGCTAGTAGGTTGCTAGTAGTGTTGATTACTCCTTGTAGTTGATGCTAGTTGGTTTATTTGGTGGAAGATCATATGTTCAGATCCTTTATGCAGATTATATCCCCTCTGATTATGAACATGAATATGCTTTGTGAGTAGTTACGTTTGTTCCTGAGGACAAGGGAGAAGTCTTGCTATTAGTAGTCATGTGAATTTGGTATTCGTTCGATATTTTGATAAGATGTATGTTGTCTAACCTCTAGTGGTGTTATGTGAACGTCGACTACATAACACTTCACCATTATTTGGGCCTAGAGGAAGGCATTGGGAAGTAATAAGTAGATGATGGTTTGCTAGAGTGACAGAAGCTTAAACCCTAGTTTATGCGTTGCTTCGTAAGGGGCTGATTTGGATCCACATGTTTCATGCTATGGTTAGGTTTACCTTAATACTTTTGTTGTAGTTGCGGATGCTTGCAATTGAGGTTAATCATAAGTGGGATGCTTGTCCAAGTAAGGGCAGTACCCAAGCACCGGTCCACCCACATATCAAATTATCAAAGTACCGAACGTGAATCATATGAGCGTGATGAAAACTAGCTTGACGATATTCCCATGTGTTCTCGGGAGCGCTTTTCCTATTATAAGAGTTTGTCCAGGCTTGTCCTTTGCTACAAAAAGGATTGGACCACCTTGCTGCACTTTATTTACGTTTGTTACTTGTTGCTCGTTACAATTTATCTTATCACAAAACTATCTGTTACCACTTATTTCAGTACTTGCAGAGAATACCTTGCTGAAAACCGCTTATCATTTCCTTCTGCTCCTCGTTGGGTTCGACACTCTTACTTATCGAAAGGACTACGATAGATCCCCTATACTTGTGGGTCATCACTAACCTCCGTAATCGTCTCTCCCTTACGGCAGAACAAGAACTCATTTCGCTTTTGGCTATTTTGCAGGACTTCATACCCTCGACGGAGGAAGCCAAAGGTTCCCACATTGAGGCCATGACTTCTCCAGCAAGCACGTGTACGGCACCCTCATGGCTAGGCCTGACGACGATCCCCTTGCCACTCTCATATGGGGTTCCAAGGCTCCACGCAAGATCAAATTTTTTGCTTGGCTGCTCTTCAAGGACCGACTCAACACTAGGGTCAACCTCGCCCACAAGCACCTCATCTCGTCCGATGTATGCCCTCGATGTGCTATGCTACCCGAAGATACCATTCACCTCTTCGTCACCTGCCCACTTTCCAACCGGATTTGGCAGCGCATTGGTCTCCTGCCTCATACCAACGACATTGCTGAGTTATTGGATACTCTACTGCCCCATCACCTTCCCCAAAACATGGTCTTTGGTTCTCATGTCACAATTATGGAAGATCTGGGCATCGCGTAATGATATGTTGTTCAGGAGTGTTGATCAATGCTCTATAATAACTCTCAGGTACCTTATTTCTGATGTGGATCTTTGGTCACACCGTCTTATTGAGACCTGGGACAAGGAGGACGTCTTCTCGTGGTGTTCCTACCTCTCTGCATGTTGCGTCGTGCCTATGTAATTATGTACTTGCTGCCTCCGCACTCAAAAAAATTGTACTAGTATAACTTCCCACTATTCTAGGGATCCTCTGATGGGCCCGCGAGCAACCACGTTCCGACATTTGGCCCACCCCGAAACACACCTCCACCCCGACCGAACCAAATACAAAACCAACATCCGCGGCTGATCTCTCACCGGTCGCCACTCACTTCACCGCAAAGTGGTTTTTTACCGGTGCTGGGAGCTACCGGTGATTCTCTCACCAATGCCTTGCTGCCATGTGTAAAGGTGTGGGACCACATGCATGTGTATATCAAAGTATTGATGCAAATGATTTCTTGTATGTTGGTTTTAAATCAAATCAATGTCAGATCGATGGGACCCATGTTAGGTGAGAGAGGGAGAGTCTATCGTGACGTTGCATGTGGTGCCATGGTACAAATCCTTTCCTTTTATTTTCTCTTTAGGATTTTCAGTCATTTCTATCTTTTAAACCATACTGCTATTTTTGAAATATTTTATATATTTGAATTCCTCAAGCCAAGAGCTTTAGAATAAGACCAAATTTGGATGCATTTCAAACATGTTTTAATTTCAACATTTCAAATGACTGAAATCAGGTTTCTGAAACAAGAGAAATAGGTTTTTTGAAATAATTGAAATTAGTTTTTCATTGATTGAAATCAAATTTGAAATATGTTTTCTCAACTGAGTGAAGTATATTTTCTAAACTGTGTGAAATTATTTTCTTTAGATGAGTGAATTTTGTTTTCCATACACATGATACATATTTCAGTGTGAAACACGTTAAATATAGTGAAATGTGATTTCTAAAATGAGTGAAATCTAACTTTTTTTAAATGCGTGTAATGTGTTTTCTGTATCTAGTGAAATGTGAAATTGACTGAAGGTTTTCTGAAACTGGTGAATGTGAAACTCACTGAAATCCGTTTTCTGAAATGAGTGAAACGATTAAATTCAAACTAGCCAAACTGGTTGTTTAAAATAGTGAAAATGAGTAAAATCTGTTTTCACAGTTTAGTGAAATTATTTTTCTGAAACGAGTGACATCGGTTTTTTCATATGAGTGAAATCATTTTTTTAACATAGTGAAATGACTTTTTTAAAATGAGTGAAATCAGTTTTATGAAATTAGTGTAGCCAGTTCTTTGTAACGAATGAAATATATGTTTTTCAAATATGTGAAATCGGTGTTTAAATTTAGTTAAATTTGTTTTTTTACACGACCGTAATACGTTTTCTGAAATGAGTAAAATTGTTTTTGTAAATGAATGAAATATGTGTTTCGGAATAACTAAGATCAATGTTCCAAAATGAGTGAATTTAGTTTTTTGAAATGAGTGAAATCACCTTTTCCAAATGAGCGAAACCAATTCTTTGAAATGACTTAAATATGTGTTTTGATACGAATGAAATCCGTGTTTTAAAATGAATAAAATTAGTTTCTAAAATGAGTTAAATGTTTATTTTTGGATGACTCAAATTTGTTTTCTTAATTGTGAAACCAGTTTTTTAAATAAAGTGAAACGTGTTTTTTGAAATGAGTTACATCCATTTTTTTTTTTTGAAATGCCAAAGCGAATGAAATGGTAAAATTCAAACTACGCTAAAATATATTGAATATTGATCTTGTTTTAAAGATCTTGTCTTTAGGAATTCAAATATATAAAAAGATTTAAAAATAAAACATTCATTAAAAAGATATCAATCATTTAATAGCTAACGAGTACTATTTGTTGAGTGGTCTGGGAATGCACATGCATGACTACATGAAAAGGTTGTGGGGCATGTTCACATATTGGTCAGGTGGTGTCAGACTATTTATAGAGATGTATTTCATTCCACAAAAGATTCTTAGTTTATTAGATAAAGGACAATGTGCATCTCGATGTTGCATTGGACTACGGATGCTACACCGGTACATCCCGGTTCCGGTAAATTTACTTAGTCGCTCACTTCACCCAATCCAGATTCCACCCCAACCACCCGCAAAAAGAAAGGAAAACGTTCTGAGACGGCGCGCCGGCCGAAACGTCAGCCGGTCACATGCCACGCGCAATGTAGTTGTGGGCCCCCAAGCGCACTGCTTCTTCTTTTCTCCAGAAGAACCACATCCACACGTCTCTTATCCTCTCTCGTCCACATCTTTCACATCTGGCTTTACCATGTCTATCTCTTCGTCCCCAATTTCTTCTTCTACCTCTCGCTTCCCTTCTTCCATCAGCGCCCAAGGCAAGGTCAGGCCCACCAGTGACGCTGCAAGCCCACGCTGTCGCTGCCCCCTAGGACCACCGCCGCTGTCCACCCCTTGCCAGCCTTCTTTGCTGCAACCACCCATCGTCCGCTGGAACCGGCGAGCTCCGGTACTGCTATTGGTTGCGCCAGCAGCTGGAACCGGCAAAATAAAAAGCTGAAACCGGCAAACTGTTTTGCTACGGCGCCGACAGTGCTGCCGCGACGAGGTGCAACCGGCAACACAAAAAGCTGCAGCCAGCCAACCGTTTTTGCTACGACGACGACGAGGGTGTGCCGCGATGGGCTGCAACCCGGTGGTGCACGGAGCTGCATCCGTTTTGCACCTGAGCCACGACGGCGCCATGGGATGGTTGCAACCTCTGTACGACTAGCTGCAACCATCCATGGCGAAGCTGCTACTAGCAGGAGCCATCCCATGGTGGTGGTGACCACGACCCGGCGTGGTGACCACGACCAACGGCGGTGCTGCAATTGCAATGAGCACAGCTGGAACCAGTTTGTATTTTTGTTGCAATCATCCCCAATTTTTGCTACTACCGTCTTCAGATTTTGCTGGAACCAGACCAAGTTTTGCTACCACCTTCTTTATTTTGCTGGAACCGGCATCTCATTTTGCTTCCACCGTGTTGGGTTTTTGCTGGAACCGGTGTCTCATCTTAGTTGCTTCCACCGTGTTGTGTTTTTTGCCGGAACAGATGACCCGTTTTTTGCTTCCACCATGTTTTGTTTTGCTGGAATCGACATAGCTTTTGGCTACAACCGCTATTGGCTGCGAGCGACGCCGTCACGCCATTTGATGCTACAATCGGTGACGAGGACGGCCGGCGAGGTTGAAGGCCAGCGAGGGCGACGAGGACGGCCGGCGAGGGCAGCGACCCGAGAGCATGTGCGGCCGGCCAGGCGGAAGAGAGCGACGAGATGAAGGGAATCTTTTTGTACGGGTGTGTTTTGACAAAGACAAAGTGCATCGAATGGTTAGAATCAAACGAACCGTACGGCTGCGGTCTGACCGGCCCAAAATTAGGCCGGTGCGCCGGCGCCTATTACCGTTTAATAGTATCAACTTCCCATTTAATAGTATCTCGAAGAGAAATCTCATTTAATAGTAGTATAACTTCGGAAAACTCAAAACGGTGCCCGGGCTCATCTGCTCCCTCTCAGCAAAAAATTCAAAAAAATACTAGAAAAACTCAAAAAATTCCATTTTTTTGTGGTGGTAGATAATTTGACGCGTGAGGTGCGTTCCAAAATTCAACTCATTTGGACATTTGAGCAGCTCTCGGCAAAAAAGACAAATCAGATCAAAACAGTGCGTGAACAGTACACATTTTTACAGACCCTGATTTTGTTTTTTTTGCCGAGAGCTGCTCAGATGCTCAAATGAGTTGAATTTTGGGGCACACCTCACGCGTCAAATTATCTACCACCACAAAAAAAATTGGAATTTTTTGAATTTTTCTAGTATTTTTTTTGAATTTTTTTTAAGCGTGGGTGCAGATGAGCCCGGGTGCAGATTAGCCGCACTCTATAACTTCCCACTATTCTGGGGATCCACTGATGGGCCCGCGAGCAACCAGGTTCCGACATTTGGCCCACGCCGAAACACGCCTCCACCCCGACAAAACCAACACCCGCCGCCGATCTCTCGCCACTCACTTTACTCATTCCAGATTCCACTCCAACTACCCGCAAAACCCTAGCCACGCCCGTGCTCCCCTGACCACCTCCCGCCGGCGCCGGCGATGGCCAGTCGGTTCTCCAACGTCGACCCGGTGACGACGGCCGACATGCGCCGCCAAGGCCTGGACCCGCACGAGCTGGACCGGAGCACGGAGCAGCTCATGTCGCTCATCCACGGCAACCTCCCGGACCCGCCCGTCTCCACCACCGCCCGCCTCACTGCCTTCCGCGCGCGCCCCTCCGACGGCGTGGACCGCATCAGCCGCCTCTCCGACGCGCTCCTCCGCGACATCGTCTCCCGTCTCCCTGTCAAGGACGCCGCCCGCACCGCCGCGCTCGCCGCGCGCTGGCGCGGGGTCTGGCGATCGACGCCGCTCGTCCTCGTGGACACCCACCTGGTCTCGTCCGCGCGCGCCAGCACGCCGGACGTCATCGCGGCAGTCTCCCGCGTCCTCGCCGCGCACCAGGGGCCCTTCCGCTGCGTCCACCTCACCTGCAGCCGCATGGGCGCGTACCAGGCCCAGCTCAAGCGCTGGCTCCGTCTCCTCGCCGCCAGGGGCGTCCAGGAGCTCGTCCTCGTCAACCGACCGTGGCTCCGCGAGGTGCCCCTCCCCAAGACGCTCTTCACCATCTCCACCCTCACCCGCCTCTACATCGGAGTCTGGAAGTTCCCGGACGCGGCTGGCCTCCAAGGCGCCTCCTTCCCCCACCTCCGGGAGCTCGGCATCTGCAGCGTCGCCATGAAGGACGGGGACATCGACGCCGTCGTCTCCAGGAGCCCCGCCCTGGAGATCCTCAACATCCAAGGGAGCATGAAGGGGGTGCATCTCCGCCTCCTCAGCCACAGCCTCCGTTGCGTGCAGATCTGCTCTTTCGTCATAGAGAGCGTCAACGTGGTGAACGCCCCGCGTCTCGAGCGTCTCATCCTGTCAGAGTGTCTCAATCCTGCCGGCGGATCGTGCATCAGAGTAAAGATTGGCAACGTCCCTGTAAGACAATAGGCTTTGGGGGGAACCGGCACAACCCTCTAGGGGTGTCCTATCACATATATATATATAATGAGGTGGTATACAACGTTACAATATACACATGTAAATACAGTCTAACACCCTCCCTCAATCTTAGCCACTTTCTAATGAATCTAGAAGGGTAAGATTGCGCCTGCAAGTCTCAAACTGTGGCAAAGGCAATGGCTTGGTGAAGATGTCAGCAAGTTGATCCTTGGAAGAAATAAACTTGATATGTAGTTGCTTCTGAGAGACACGTTCACGCACAAAGTGATAGTCAACTTCAATGTGTTTCGTTCGGGCATGGAATACCGGATTTGCAGAAAGGTATGTAGCACCGATGTTATCACACCAAAGAACAGGAGGCTGTGATTGGGGTATACTTAACTCCTGAAGCAAGGACTGTACCCAGATGATCTCTGATGTGGCATTGGCCACAGCTTTATACTCAGCCTCAGTACTGCTACGCGAGACAGTAGCCTGTTTCCGAGCACTCCAGGCAATCAGGTTAGAGCCAAAGAAGACAGCATAACCCCCCGTGGATCGCCTGTCATCCGGATTGCCAGCCCAGTCTGCATCAGAATATGCTGAAAGACAACCAGAGTCAGACGGCCGAATATGCAAACCATGAGCCACCGTGAAACGAATATAGCGCAAAATCCGCTTAACAGCAGACCAATGAGTGTCACGGGGTGACTGCAGATACTGGCAGACTCGGTTAACAGCATAGGAAATGTCTGGTCGCGTGATCGTCAAGTACTGGAGCCCACCAACAATACTCCTGTACTCTGTCGCATCAGAAGAAGAAAGAAGCACACCATCAACAGCATTGAGCTTATCAGTGGTAGACATGGGTGTAGTCGTCGGTTTGCACTTAAGCATCCCAGCTCGCTGCAACAAATCCAGAGAGTACTTCTTCTGCGTCATAACAAGGCCAGCAGCACGAGAAGTAACCTCCACACCAAGAAAGTAATGAAGCTTTCCAAGGTCCTTGACCGCAAAATCAGCACCAAGTGAGCGAACAAGCGCAGTAGCAGCCGACTGAGAGGAGCTGACCAAAATGATATCATCTACATAGACCAACAAGTACATAGTAACCTCAGGCCTTTGAAGAAGAAACAATGAGGAGTCAGCAGTTGATGATGCAAAACCATGAGCACGAAGAGCCATTGCAAGACGAGCATGCCAAGCACGAGGAGCCTGCTTCAGACCATAAATTGCCTTGGACAGACGACAGAGATGATCAGGGCGATCCGGATCAGAGAAACCCGGAGGCTGGCGCATGTAAACCTCCTCCGCCAAGACACCATGAAGAAAAGCATTTTGAACATCAAGCTGACGAAGAAACCAACCTCGAGTAATAGCCAGAGAGAGAAGAAGTCTGATGGTAGTAGGCTTGACCACTGGACTGAAGGTGTCTTCATAGTCAAGTCCAAAACGCTGTCGAAAACCACGAGCAACCAGACGAGCCTTATAGCGCTCAATGGACCCATCAGAATGCCTCTTCACTTTGAAAACTCATTTGGAATCAATGACATTTACCCGTGATTGTGGAGGAACAAGAGTCCATGTCTGATTGCGAAGAAGCGCTTGATACTCCTGCTCCATGGCCTCTCTCCAATGAGGAATGCGCATAGCAGCTTGATACGTGCGTGGCTCAGAGGATGGATCTGCGAGAGCAACAGACATGCACGCCGCTAACCAAGCAACTGTGCCATCGTGACGTTGCTTAGGCTGAAAAATGCCACTCCGACTGCGCGTATGTGGACGTAGAGCAGCAGCAGGAGCCGGCGGAGGCGAAGGTGACGGAGACGTGACGGTCGCCGGAGATGCAGGAATCACCTCAGGCGAGCTCGGGACAGACGACTCCGGGCTGCATGGCGAAGACTGGCCCGACGACAGGGGCTCAGAGGCCATGGGCGAACCGAGAGTGGGCGAGGCCAGCTCCGGTGACACCGGCCCAGACGGCCTTGGCGAGGCGAGAGCAGGCGAGGCCGGCCCTGGTGAGAAGGGCCCAGACACCCTGGGCGAGGCAGGGGCGGGCGAGGCCAGGCCTGGTGATGACTGCCCGACGCCCTGGGCGAGACGGGGACCGAGGAGGCCGGCCCAGTCGGCGGGGTTGCAGGGCGCGACGATGGCGAAGGCAGCCCAGAAGCCAGAGGCAACCGGGCCAGGGCGTCGATCGGCCGTGCATGAGCACGGAAACCGAGGCCATGCAGGGGCGCCATGTGCTCCTCATGCACAACAGAAGGTGCCGAGGATGAAGGCGATGGCGACGAAGAGGAAGATGGCACTTCCAGAATCTCCAAACGAGCCCCACGACCAGTGCCTGCACCATGGTTAGGCAACAATAGAGGAGAATATGCAACATCATCAAATTGGTCAGAAGCAACAGAGGATGAATGCATGACAGGTGGCTCGGTAGTGGACACAGGGAGTTTGGCAAAAGGAAAAACATGCTCATCAAACACAACATCCCGAGAGATGTAGACACGATTAGTGGGCACATGAAGACATTTGTATCCTTTATGAAGAGAGCTATAACCAAGAAAAACACACTTCTTGGAACGAAACTCGAGCTTACGCTTGTTATATGGACGGAGATGGGGCCAGCAAGCACACCCAAACACCTTGAAAAAGGTGTAGTCCGGTTGTTCATTAAGAAGAACTTCAATGGGAGTCTTCATATTCAAAACACGAGTGGGAGTACGATTGATGAGAAAATATGCAGTGGTGAAAGCATCACTCCAAAAACGAAACGGAACAGATGCATGGGCCAAAAGAGTCAGACCAGCTTCAACAATGTGACGATGCTTACGTTCTACTGAACCATTCTGTTGATGTGTATGTGGACATGCTAAACGGTGAGTGATCCCAAGCGACTGAAAGAAGGAGTTGAGGTTGCGATACTCGCCACCCCAGTCCGACTGAACATGAACAATTTTGTGCTTGAGAAGGCGTTCAACATGTTTTTGGAACTGAACAAAAATGTCAAACACATCAGATTTACGTTTGATAAGATAAAGCCAGGTAAAGCGGCTGTAAGCATCAACAAAACTGATATAGTAATTCTGACCACTAACAGAAGTCTGAGCAGGACCCCATACATCTGAAAACACAAGTTCTAAAGGATGTTTCACCTCACGACTGGACTCCGAAAAGGGAAGTTGATGACTCTTCCCCTGCTGACAAGCATCACACACTGCTACATCTTTATTACTAGACACACTAGGAAGCTCATGACGACGCAAAACATGCCGGACAATAGGTGTGGCCGGGTGACCAAGACGAGCATGCCACTGTGACGGAGATACCCGCACTCCACTGAAGACGCGAGCGACGCCAGGATGCTCCAGACGATAGAGACCTTGGCAGAGCCGCCCACTAAGAAGAATGTCCCTCGTGCCCCGATCCTTAATAAAAAGATCAAAAGGATGAAATTCACAAAGCACATTATTATCACGAGTGAGTTTAGGAACTGAAAGAAGATTACGTGTCACAGATGGAACTCGAAGAACATTGCGAAGTTGAAGACTCCTATTGGCATGTCTAGTGAGAAGTGATGCTTGACCAATATGAGAGATGTGCATACCTGCTCCATTGGCGGTGTGGATCTTGTCGGAGCCATGGTAGGGTTCACGAGTGTGAAGCTTCCCCATCTCACTGGTTAGGTGCTCTGTCGCCCCAGAGTCCATGTACCAGTGGGGATCAATGGAGTAGGACTGAATGTGTCCCTGTGGCTTCTGCGGCGGCGGACGATCAGCCATGGCGACCTGACGAGCAAAGTTGCGTGTATCCTTCCCGTCATTGCCGAGACCAAGAAAACCCCGCTGGAAGCGCTTGTGACACTTCGAGGCCCAGTGCCCATCGCGACCACAAAGCTGGCACACACGTGGACCGCCAGCCCCTGGTAGCGTCGCAGTAGGAGGAGGGGCCGAGGCGGGTGGTGGTGACTGCCCCGAAGGAGCCCTGGATGAAGCAGAGGAGCGACCACCCTTGGTGGCGGCGTTTGCCGAGAGGGCGCCGTTGCCCCTGGATCGGCGCGTCTCGACTCGTTGCTCAGTAAGCAGGAGGCGTGAAAAGACCTCGTGTGCTGGCATGGGCGTGGAGTTGCCCCTCTCATTGATGATCTCGACTAGGGCGTCATACTCCTCATCAAGACCATTGACAGTAAACGAGTTGAACTCGGAGTCGGTGAGGGGCTGTCCAATGGAGGCCAGCGTGTCGGCGAGACTCTTGACTTTGTTGTAGAACTCAGTGGCGGTGGAGTCAAGCTTCTGACACTCCCCAAGTTGGCGACGGAGCCCAGATACACGAGCCTGCGACTGTGCCGCAAACGAGCGCTCAAGAATAGTCCATGCCTCGTGGGACGTCTTGGCGAAGACAACAAGCCCAGCAACGGCCGGAGAGAGCGACCCCTGGATGGAGGAGAGGTTCGCCTGATCCTGCCCTTTCCAGACACGGTGAGCCGGATTATAGACCGGACCGTGCACGCTGTCAACCAGCGCAGGAGGGCAAGGGAGAGAGCCGTCGACATAGCCAAGCAGATAGTGACTCCCAAGAAGCGGAAGAACCTGCGCGCGCCAGAAGATGTAATTGTCCGACGACAACTTGATGGTGATGAGATGGCCGAAGTGAAACGGCGGCGGCGGCTGCGATCCCATCGAGGAGACTGGCTGAGGTGAGACCACCGTGGAGACAGTCAGAGGGGCAGCCGGCACGATGACAGAGGGCGCGATGGCCGCGGTTGACGCCGCGAAGCCTGCCAGCGCGACGTCCTCCGCCACCAGCGGCGTAGTGGCCGAGGGCGCGACAGCCGCGGTTGACGGGGCGGCGGCGGTGTGGGCCACAAGCGCCTGCCCGGGCGAAGTAGCAGCCGGCGGGAGCGCGAAGAGGGAGCCGACGCTCCGTGTCCCGATCGGCGCCTGAAGGGAGGCGGCATCCAGCGGCCTCGAGAGAAGTGCCGCGAGGGAGGCCGGCAGAAAACCGGTGGCGGTGGAGCCGGACGCAGCGGCGGACGTCATAGCAGTCGGGCGACGGCGGCGGCGGCGGCGGCAGTTTAGGGTTCTTAGGCGGAAGCGGACGTAACCTAGCGTGATACCATGTAAGACAATAGGCTTTGGGGGGAACCGGCACAACCCTCTAGGGGTGTCCTATCACATATATATATAATGAGGTGGTATACAACGTTACAATATACACATGTAAATACAGTCTAACAGTCCCCAAGCTGAAAGTATTCGGGTTCCTGGAGCCAGGAAAATACGTGCTAGAGATCCAAGACACTGTCATCATGGTACTACCATTACTGTACATCCAGCCTCTGAATGATCATTCAACTTTGTTCAATTTGCGAACAAGTGCAGTTCAATGTGCCATCTTTTTTGCTGAATCTGATCCATTTCAGGCTGGGATTAAGACAAGTGCAAGCATGATGGTCACAAGCGTGAATGTCCTTAGTATGAAGGTGCGCTTCGGAGTCTACGACGATGTCATCAAGATGGTGCCCGCCTTCCTCAAATGCTTCCCCAATGTCAAGGCGCTGCATATTACGGTACTAGCACTGGCATCCTCATGTTGATGGTGCACCATCCATTACCTGCTGAAATGTTGACGAAATTATGTAATTTGCAGTCTGAAAAATGCGATCAACTCGCTGGCAAGTTCGACCTCAAGTTCTGGGAAGAGGTTGGTCTCATCGTAAGTGTGCTCTTGCGGCTCAAGGTGATCACCTTTCGTGAATATCGTGCCAGGCAAGATGAGCTTGCCTTCCTCCAGTACATCTTGCAGCATGCAATGGTGCTCAAGTATGCAGTGGTTCAGATGGTCAATCCAAAATTCACTTCACTGTCAGTAGATGAGATGGCCTACACCATAGACAATATGCAGCCTCCTAAAAATAAAAAGTGGGCCAGCACAGTTGGTTTATTAACCATGGGGACTCATGGTCCTGAAGGAGGTGAAACTTGGACTTTTCGGAAAGGAGCAGACCTCTCCGACGATGACCCTATTGCACCAGTTAAATTCATCATAAGGGGTTAGTGTTGTTTTGCAGTATCTATAATTCTACACATGATGCACTGTTTTAGATTGTCAGTATGTTTTATCTCAAGATTGTGCTAACATGATTATTGAATATATTGGTGAAGTAATTCAGTAGTGCTATTGTACAATATATATGACCAGCTAGCAACATATTTATTGCTTGGACATTGCATCCTGTAATCCTGATTTCTCATTAACAAATTTGATTACCCCTATAGTGTTTCATTCTAGAGTTATTCCAGTATGAAATGTGAATCTTTGTGTATACCTATACGAGCTAGGTTGTTTAATTAAGGTATGCATTTATTTAGCTTTCAACCTCATGACCACTAGACATCCTAGATCAACTGTTCCTTGGACACGAGTCTCAACTTTCAGGTTGCATGAATGTTTCTCAGTTTTGATTTTGCACAAAGTTATGATGCTTGCATGTTGTTTCCACTTAAACCCTACTACACTAGCCAAAGTACTTACCTTGGTTAATTAGCCACTAAAATTACAGGCCATCACATCTACTCCCTCCGTCTCATAATGTAAGATGTTTTTTGACACTACACTAGTGTTAAAAACGTCTTACATTATGGGACGGAAGGAGTACCGTTTATGTAATACGCTTCACTTACTGGCAAAATTCACACATTGCCAAGACCATAAGTTTGCATTTGGATATACGGCCTCAATTTCTTCACCATGTATCCGTTCCTTCCGTTCTGCTATGTTGCTGGACCACTTGTCTACTCCTTCATCCTAATCAGGCTGTCTTTTGTTATGCATTCGTGCGGCATCAGTTGCAGGCCCGGCGACGCGCCAGCACAAGTCACGAGCTGCCAAGCATCGCAACTGAAATCTTCGACGCAAGGAGTTATGCACCGTGGGTGTGTTTAATCTGAAGAATTAGCCTACCTGGTTGCCTTCCATGGTTCTTGTAGTGATAGAGTGCTGAAAATGGTGTCAAGTTCCTACTCTGTTTTCCATGAGAGTCTGTGTGTGGTGGTCCATGGCCAGAGATCATTCTCCAGTAACTGAAAAAGACATGGTGTAGTTGGCAACTTTAGGCACTGTAGTGATCGCGTTCTGCAATGGTGTCAACTCTAGTTGCTTCGTTTAATTATGATGAACTACCTGTATACCGAGCTCATTCTAGTTCTAGTTCAGTATGGCCGGAGCTCATTCTCTATTACTGTGCCTAAAAAGGCATGTGGAATTTGGCAGCTACTCCCACTAGTGTCAAAAATGTTCTTATGTTATGGGACGGAGGGAGTATTACGCAGAACTAACGAATCCTTGGACTAGAAACAATCAAAGCATCAATCATTTCTACACACACAACATCAATCAAGCATCAATCATTCCTCAGTAATGCAACTTGTGCTAATTCAGGATAGTACCCTTGCGTCGCGCGACTCGAGGGCGAAAGCCTAGCGCCGCCGAGCTCCTCCTCGCCCTGGTCCCTCATCGCCGCCTGCAGTGGCGAAGCCAAGAGTTCAAAGTTGTGATGTCAATTCAAAATAGTGATGTCAAGTAGTTGTCTTTAGATTAATTCTACATTATTTTTTGGAGGATTTCTATTGTTTTTGTCTTAATCCTGTGTGGTCAACTGACTACACAGAACACCCCTGGCACCGCCACTGGCCGCCTAAGGCTGGCTCCGGCCAAGGAAGGTGGCGGCGGGGCCGTGCTGCTCTGCCCTGGTGGAAGGTGTGGAGGGCCCCAAGATTATAGTTGTGAATAATAAAGAGTTGAGTTACCCCATTGTGAGAGTGTGATATCTCAAGTCTGTGAAGGTCATCAGGAGTGTGGGTACTAGAACCACCACGCGATACCGCTACGGCTGGTCATTTTGCATCCTCTGCCATGGCAGCTGAAGAAGATGATTTGTACAGTTAAATTGTCTATTGTGCTTTTTCCTTGATGTACTTTTCTTGTTTGTGGCGATCTTGTATTGTCATCTGTAGGGAAGGGAAAGATCATGTACTTAATTTTACGCTCGTGTTCTGATATAGTGAATATCATGGCTTCCACTTAGATGAAGAAAACTACGGAAAAAGAAATGCAAATCTTCGATGTCCTGCTATCTCTAGGTTCACATGTCGATAGGAGGCATGCTATTATCCGAATACAAATCTTTATTGTGTACTTGCTCTTAATTTCCTTGATGATGCCAACTGTAAGACATCGAAAGATCATCTACTTATCTTTACGTTCTTGTTCTGATATAATGAAGATCGACCCCACAAAAAAGAAAAGGATATAATGAAGACCATATCTTCCACCTAGATGAAGAAAAAAGACATCGCCTGTCTCAACTATGGAAAAAGAAATACAAACCTTTGATATCCAAGTATTGGCATGTACTACTGTAGTACGTTTGCTGCTCTACGGGCTGTGCCGAACTGCTGGTTGGTTCACTTGGTTGAGAAAGGTCACACATTCAGTACCTGAATGTCAATACAGGGTATTAGTACATGGAGGGTATGGTATGATAAACGACAGCAATGTAGCTTGAAAACCATGCCTGTGCAGCCTTGATATATCTCCGACGCACAGAAATACGCGGCAGTTTTGCAAGAATGAAACCAGTGCTCCCACAGATGAAATCAGTGCTACCACTGTTCTTCGGTAAACGACGGGAAACAGGAGGCAGGTTTTCCTGCCAACCCAAACTGAAGATAAAAGGTACTGTTAGTCAAATTATCAAAAAGAAAGAAAGTTTCTGACCAAAAAAATGCCAAGCTATAAAAATTGCCGAAGTTGTCAAAAATAATCTGCATTGTTACATAACACATGTGCCCAGATTCAGGTCGCCGCAGCTATCAATCTATCATAAATCCAACACTTAATTTATTGCATCGGGTAAGTGGTATCTTCTGGTATTAGTTAGAATGTTGGTAATACTTTGGTGTAGTGGATGCTGGGTTTTCTTTTGTTCCTTGTGGAAAAGTAGGCAACATAGTCTCTATGATGCACTGTCTCAATTTTTGGATTCTCTGGAAACATAACTGGAGTATTCATGTCGATGTTGATTAGTTATTTATTCTCAAGCTAAGTTGGCTAGCATTGAAATATTGCTAGGAGACCTAACTGCCACAGGAGAAGAGTTGTTTGGATGTTTAAACCGGTATAAATCTTAATTTGATACCTGAAATCTGTAGAAACGAAACATATATTTTATTGTAGTTTAGTAACTGAATCTTTTGGCCTTTATAATGAGAGCTCTTGTTCTTGATAAGTAGGTGTGAAGTAGCAGAGGCACTTGATATCTGTACTTTCCCTACTATAGTTGATCAGCGTGTGTGTTCTTTTCAACCTAAATGTTTAAGGTGCTGAGTTACAACTTACATCAGTGATATTTAATTATACAGGGACTTCTGTAGGGATTTCAGAAAAATTATGTACCTGTGGTGAAGAAAAGGCATGTTCAACCGGACAAGGATGGAGCGCTCTGCTCCAAACAATGATGCTGTGGCTGCCTGCAGATTTGCCTACCTAGAAGATCCATGTTTTTCTTTTGGTTATCTTTTTGGAAGGTTCGGCAAACGACAGAGAACAGGAGCCAGGCTTTCTTCTTGATGGTTTCAGGATAGCCTCCATATGCCTACGGGTATAAATATTAGACCACCAAAATCAATAAATTACTTGAAAGGAAAAAAAATAAGCACTCGCCAGGCAATCGTGAAGTTACACGATCTCTAAATTGCTGCAATATCTGAAGAAGATACAGCCTGAAGACCATCCATAGCTTCCATGGATACACCAAATGTGCATCACCATGCAGAGGCCAGGGTCCTCCTCCTTTTCTAAAAAAAAAAAAGAATTGGACAGCTAGTCTAATTTTCTCACGCTTAACAATTTTCAGAGTAACACCGTCAATAGGATCAGAACGAAGCTGCTCCAGCCTAACCAATTGGCTGATACTTGTGGATAAGCAAAGCAAACTACTACCAAAACAAGAACCATACATGGCAAGGCAACCATTGGAATGCTCTTATTTAACGATAATCACACTCACCTAATGCAGAATATCAGGCTGATGAAATGAACCACTACTTTTGAAAAATCAGCTGCCGAAAGAAGCACAAATTCAATCGATTCCCCTTCCAGCACTAATACCACTTGTAGTTCCAGATAACCAGAGTCGGCAAGCACTGAAGTAACAGAACCAGCTACAGTCGCTACTAGATAGATAGATAGATAGATACAAGCAATGCAGATGCAATCTAGGAGGAGGTGAACTTGGTGACGGCCTTGGTGCCCTCGGAGACGGCGTGCTTGGCGAGCTCCCCGGGGAGGACGAGGCGGACGGAGGTCTGGATCTCCCGGGAGGTGATGGTGGGCTTCTTGTTGTAGCGGGCGAGCTTGGCGGCCTCGGCGGCGAGCTTCTCGAAGATGTCGTTGATGAAGGAGTTCATGATGGACATGGCCTTGGAGGAGATGCCGATGTCGGGGTGCACCTGCTTCAGCACCTTGAAGATGTAGATCTTGTACGTCTCCACGCTCTTCTTCGCCTTGCTGCCCTTCTTCCGGCCCCTCGTCTTCGCCTCGCCGCCGGCCTCCTTGGACGCCGTCTTGCCCGCCGGCAGCCGCTTCTCCGCCTTGGGCTTCTTCGCCGCCGGGGCCTTCTCGGCCGCCTTCTCCGCCGCGGGCTCCTCCTCCGCGGGCTTCTTCGCCGCCGGCTTCTTCTCCGCCTTGGGGGCCATCGCTGGTTCGGGAGAGTGGGGGATTTGCGGGTGCGTTGGGTGTGCTGGAAGAAGGTGGGGGATTTGGGGCGAGATGGGAGGAGAGGAGGAGCGGGGCTGCTGGGTTTATACAGAGGGGGAGGCGGGCGCTGATTGGTCCAGGGGTGGTTGCCCCGGATCGGTGAGGTGGAGCCGTAAGATGCGTTCGGCGATGTTTGGTGTGGACGGCGGGATGCGTTTCGGAGCGGATCGCTGGGTTTTTTTCAGGGCAAAAATGGTCTGGGCGGGAACGGAAAGGCCGAAACCGCGGGTTGATTACGGAAGGGGAGCGCGCGACCGCACCGCGAGAATGGTTTTGGATTTCGCACCTCGAATTTTGAATCATACACGCCACCAGCATTGTGGAGCACCTAAGCCATGATGGCCTTCATCAGAAAAAAAATATCATCAGAGTTCAGAGCACCTACAACCGGAGGCATCATATATGCTATCCAACCGCCCGAACGGCCGAACGGCATGCTGGGTCACTGTTTGGACAAAAAAGACCATCCACCGGCCTCCTCAGACAAAGCACAAACAACTAGGTTGTCCGGCATCCCCATTTCCAGTTATATGTGTTGGGAAGATCCAGACGCGCCCAGACACCGTCGTCACGTCGGCCCAGCCTACTATGACATGTGTTGTCCTTACCTCTGTCCCCACAAAATCCCGAACCACACACCAAACCATAGTCAACCGTACTTTCTCAACCTTTCTGCTCCACTTTCATCTCCTCGCCATCCTTTCCCCGGCCTATCCCTTGCTTCATCGGCTGAGAGAAGCTCATTGCAGACCATCGAGCTCGTCGACGACGAACAACGAGGAGCTAGCGCTTCGCGTTGTACTCCGCCGCTCATGAATGGTCCGGGGCGGGAGCTCCTCGTCAACGGCATCATCGGCGGCCCGGGTGGGCACCTGCAACTCCGCGGCGCCCCGCAGATGCACGACGCGGTCCATGCCTTCCCGGGCGGTGCGACAAGGCGACCAATGGCACCCGGCACCGCGAGCGGTTGCTCCTCCCGAGCGCTGTTGGGTGCAACAGGGCGACCAATGGCACTCGGCACCGCGAGCAGTTGCTCCTCCCGAGCGCCGTTGGGTGCCCGTGTCTGCAAGGTAGTCAGAGTTTGAGGGTCGCGTGTATTAGTGCACAAGGAAGAGGGTGGCGGAGCGGCCGCCAGCAGCTCCAAGTGTGGGTCTTGGAGATCCTCTCCATAGGCGCTTCCGCCCACCAACAACGATGACGAGGCCCTCCGCGACACCATCCGCTGTTCATACACGTCACATAGACGGACGCTCGCCGATGTCATTGCAAAAATGTGGCAGCGTTCCGGGTCGGGCTCGGGGAGTTCGAGAGGTTGGCGATGCAAAGGTCGGCGGAGGAGAGGATCGCACGGCTCGCGAGGGAGCAGGCCCGTGCCGCCCATCACATGGTCGGGGATCATCGGCCCATCCTCCTACTTGGATAGCGGCACGACGGATACCGATGTTTCGCCCGCTACAAACGCATGCCCTGAGGACAACTACCGCTCCTGAGAGCCCAAGGGAAAGGAGCCAACGAGAAAGTGGTGAACTTTGGTCGCTCACTCATCCAGTTTTAATCATAATATATCATTTAGTTAAGTGGTGAACTCCTTTAGGCCCTTTTGGATCGGATTGTGTTGAGCTTTTAATCCCTTATCTATGTCGAATTGATATGTTTATATGTTCTATTTATGTCGGATTCTTATGTTTATATGTTCTATGATGATCTATGTAGTTTGCATGGTTTTGTATGGATTTGGGTGCGGATAAACGGGGATGGTTGTGGAGTGGGACAAAATGAGGTCTACCTGGTCATTTCCCACAGCGTGTCCGTGGACGTGTAGGGTCCCAAATTAGGCAACCATGATTCTAGATGTTCTTACGCCTTTCGCCCCCGTACCAACATGAATTAAAGAAATGAGGTACCTCTTCCCTTGGTATTGAGAGATTGAGGTTTATCCATTACATAAGGCACATATGTTAATACCAAATTTTAGTCAAATTAAAAAAACAATAAATAACAAATTGTAGTCATATTCGTTGAATTATATTCAAACTTGAGGTATGGATTCTCCGGGCTATTTGAGCAACAAGCTAGCGAGCATGAAATGGAAAAGGCTTCCTTTTGCCCAACTGATTTTCTGGAGGAATAAGCTGTCTCAACCGCCCGCCACGCGTCCCCCTGTGGACCCAGGCACCACTCAACCTCCTCTGCCTTATCTCAACCATGCAGCCGTAGCGAAGCACTTCCTTCCCCACGCACGTTGACCAATTCTTTAGATCTCGCCGGCATGCCGTCTGCCTTCCACTAAGCTGCAAGCTGGTAAGCCGACAAGGAGGCACCACCGTGTGGACCTCTGCCCAACATGTCATGCTGCAAGGCAATCAGGAAGGCCCTGCTGGGATCCAAATGACGCTCCAAGGGTGGCCATGGTGTACGTTGCAAGAGTGCCCAAGGGATGCGTGAAGCCGGCGAGATGGCGCCGACGCTGTGTTCCAACACCACTGGCGCTACAGGTGGAGGCTGCTTCCGGTGATGCTTTTTCGCAACACCACCGTTGCTGCAAGGGGGTCGGGCTTGTCTTATGGGCGTGTGCAGGGGCATCTTGTTCAACTCTGGTGGCTGGCGCTGCCAATGCTATAGTGCAACAACCACCCTGCCCTGATCGAAGGCTATTGCGGTGGGGTCATTTGGTGGTGCTGCACCATTGTTGCGTGGTGAGCAGCCTGCCGGGGGGATGTTGCAATGTCACGCGCGGCCGTTGATATGTCTCCAACGTATCTATATATTTTTATTGTTCCAAAAGTATTATCATCAATCACCAAAACCACTAAGGGAAAATATGCCCTAATGGCAAGTCTACGGAGGGCTCCACCCACGATGGTTCCATGAAGAAGCAACCTTGTCTATTCCACCATGGCTTCCGTCCACGAAGTACTAGCCTCACTCAGGTAGATTTTCATGAAGTAGTGAAAGTGCGTTATATCGACTAGAGGGGGGGTGAATAGGCGATTTTTATGAATTCTTCACTGAGGAATTTGCCGGTGAGGAAATTCCTTAGCGAAGAACTACTTGCAGCGGAATAAGTACTCAGAAGTAAGCATAACATAAGACATACACAATCATCATGATGAAATGAAGACAAACACAGAGTACAGAAAGCGTAAACACAGGATAGCACAAGATGAAGACAAACAGACTGAAGAAATTGAACTGAGGAAATTGAGAAAGTCTTCAGTCAAAGTCTTCAAACACAGATATGAACAACTACTCAACACAGTAATGAGGAAATGGAAGAGTTGAGGAAATAGAACCAGTAGGGTTGGTGAAGACAATAATTTGGTAGACCGGTTCCAACTGCTGTCTCAGTTGTACGTCTGGTTGGAGCGGCTGAGTATTTAAACTCGAGGACACACAGTCCCGGACACCCAGTCACTAAGCACGCAGCTCAGGACACCAAGTCCTCACCGTATTCTCCTTGAACTAAGGTCACACAGACCCCGTCCAATCACTCGTGGCAAGTCTTCAGGCGAATTCCAAACCTTCACAGACTTTGGTCACTCGGCGATCAACAATTCCTCTTGGATGCTCTAGACCGTGACGCCTAACCGTCTGGAAGAAGCACAGTCTTCAAAGGTAACAAGCGTCGGATCCACGCAGGATCAATCTCTTCAGTGATGCTCAATCACTTTGGGTTTGTGGGTGTTTGGGTTTGGATTTTCCTCACTCGATGATTTTCACTCAAAGTCCTCGGAGGATGGATTGCTCTCAAATGACAAGTGTCAGTTTCTCTCGGAGTAGCCAACCAGCTAGTGGTTGTAGGGGGCGGCTATTTATAGCCTAGGGAGAAGCCCGACATGATAAGACATAAATGTCCTTCAATGATATGACCGTTATGTGGATAAGATATTTTGGGACAGCTGGCGCGTAGCACAACAATGGTCGGAAATTTGACTCTCAAATTCCTCAGGGCTATCATGTTCCTCACTGTGTAGGCAATCCGCACTGGCGAATTCCTAACTCCTCAGTCAGAACAAATTCCTCAGCGACCAGAAGAACTTCGTCTCTGTCACTGAAGAAATTGACTGAACTGTATGAGATTTCCAATGGCTTAACTCGAAGGGATTGGTAGGTGTAGGATTTTGAGTTGAGCATCACATGGAAATTTTTCCTTAGTATTTCCTCGACCCCCTTTAACAGTACGGTGTTCCCTATGAATCAAGAAAGAGAAAAACAAAACTATGAAAACGAAAGTCTTCAAGCTTCATATTCCTCGCATGAATATCAAGTCTTCACGGACACACCAATTTCTTCACTTTCAAAGTCTTCATGAAAGTCTTCAGGAATACCACAATCTTCAGTCGAAGATATTCATTTTTAGGGGTCGACTTTCTCTGTAAATATCAAACTCCTCATGGACTTATAGACCTGTGTACACTCATAAACACATTAGTCCCTTAACCTATAAGTCTTCAATACACCAAAATCACTAAGGGGCACTAGATGCACTTACAATCTCCCCCTTTTTGGTGATTGATGACAATATAGGTTAAGTTTTCAACGGGGATAAACATATGAAGAGTAAGTACTGATATTGAGGAATTTGATTGCAAGATATAGAAGAACTCCCCCTGAAGATGTGCATAGTGAGGAATTTGCTTTTGAAGCAATGCACACCTAAAGAGTTGAATCATGGAGATATCCCCCTATATCTTGTAATTCATACATGCATTTGACATATAATATGAAGAATTTGAAATGCATGATGAAATATGATGCCTGAAGAGATTCAGCATGCGAGCAATAATATTAACGAGGAATAAGCATGCAAAATCAGAGCACAGTGCATCAAAAGTATTAGAGCACCATCGGGTTTAAGGTTACAACTCGATCCAGTAAAAGTTTCAGAAGAGCGAGAGTTGTAACTTAACAAAAAACGCCCATATAATAGACCCACTTGAAGACTAACTCAGATCCCCCCCCCTTTGTCATCGAATGACCAAAAGGATCGAAACTGAGGACTAACGCCCCTGAAGATTATCAAGTTGATGGAGGAGCGCCAGCGTTGTCGGGGTTGGTTGTCGTAGTAGGGCCTGCTGCAGTGTTGTCCAAGTCTTCATTTTCATCAGTGGCGCGCGATGAAGAATAGGAGCTGGCTTCCAAGGAAGGAACCTTGACCTTCTTGAATCTCTTCGGTGGAGGTGCAGACCAGTCAAATTCTTTCTTGAGACCCATGCTCTTCAGATCAACAGTGTTGTAGATATGAGATAGAACTGCCCAGGTACGGTTGAAGGTTTCATGGAGGTAGTATTGGTTTTTCTTCACTACATTATGGGTTGAGTTCATGTTGTGAAGAATTGAACCAAACTGATGCTTGACCCATTTATGATTGCGATCAACTTTCTGATGAAGACTGAGGAGTAACTCACGATCAGTCATCACCCTGGGTGCTGTGGCTTGAGGAATTTGCTTGGCAGAGGTGTTGGCGGCAGAATCATGTGTGGCAGAGTCATCATTGGTGGAGTAAGATGCAGCCTTGCGAAATTGACCATCCAATGGACAAATGCCTTCATCTATCACAGCAGTTGCCTTGCCTTTGTCATCAGCTGAGGAATATGTCCTTTTGAGGACTTCAATTGGAGGCAAGAAACTTTCATGGTTCAGAGTATCATCCTTATAGTTGAGTGAAGACCTTGTCCTGATGAATTTCATAATCCATGGTGCATAAGGCTTCAGCTCAAACGGTGACATAGCAATATTGGCCAGAGTCCTCATGAAGAAATCATGGAAGTTAATGGGAACGCCATGAATGATATTGAAAAGCATATTCTTCATTATGCCAACGACTTCTTCATCATTTGAGTCGTGGCCTTTGATAGGACTCATTGTCTTCGTCAGAATGCGATAGACAGTCCGTGGCACATACAGTAATTCCTTGACGAGGAATTTGGTTCGAGGGGCCTGCCCTGGCTTCAAAGGCTTCATCAGCACTTGCATGTAGTGATTTGTAAGCTCAGGTTCATTCTAGATGCAACGAGCACCATCAAGGGAAGGACTGAGTGGGAGGAGACGAAGCAATTCAGTTGCTGGTGCCTTGTAGTGAGTATTTTCAGACATCCAGTCCAGCACCCAAGTGTTCACATCTTCAGAATTTCCTGTGATGTGCAGCGTCGCATAGAATTGAAGAATGAGTTCTTCATTCCAATCACAGATGTCAGTGCTGAAATTCAGTAATCCAGCATCGTGAAGAACACTGAGGACTGGCTCGAAGCACGACAGAGATTCCATGTCCACGTGAGGAATGTGTGCATGCTCGAAGACTTTGTCTTTGTCGAAAAGCACAGAGGAATAGTAATTTGCTTGACTAGCAGTCCAGAAACGCCTCTTCCTTATGCGAGCAGAATCATATGGATTATAGTCACTAAAGAACACATGCTCGTTGAAGAAATCAGCAGCCTTGAACTTTTGCTTCTTTGAGAATGGATCCTTTGGCTTGGGCACAGGAGTGTCAGTGAGTTGCAACACAACCTCAGGAATCACAATCTCAGGTTCTTCAAGCTGAGGAATTTCTGGTTCCTCTTCAGTGGCAGGCTGCATGTTCAAGGTATCAGCAGCAGCAGTTTCTTCAGCACTAGTGGCTGGAATTTCTTCATGCACAGATGAGGTGGGATGAGTTTCTTCAGAGCCCATTTGAACAGTTGGTGCAGGGGACTGAGGTATTTGCTGTAGTGGGGTGAAGTGTGGAGAATTGGGATGCTGACTTTCCCAAAAGTCATCATTCATCACAGGCGTGGTGCATCCAATGTCCACGTCTTCATCTTCAAGTTCTTCAATGCCAGCCTCTTCAGCTGTGAACTGAGGCATGGGCGAGAAAGCAGCAGGAGTTGAAGGGATCGCATCCACTTCAATTTCTTTATCAATCTGCTCTGACAAAGTAGTAGAATGATGTTCTTCATCAGATCCGCTGGGGATCACATATTCTTCACCATAAGGAACAAGCTCCTTTGATGACATGGTGGAAATCGGAACAACATCAATAGGTTTTTCAAACGAGCTGGTCATAGTCTTCATTTTCTTCGGAGCTGACGAATCTGAAGCAGATGATGCTTTCCTTTTCTTCACTGCAGCTTTCTCTGCAGCCTTGATCTTCCTCACATCTGATGCAGATGGAAGGGTAGGAGTTGGTGTAGGCGCAGGAGGAGCTGAGGAATCTGGTTGAATTTCCTCAGGCGCAACTGATGCAGTTGCCCTGACTTCTTCATTTTCGCCAGGCGCACCACTAGTGGATGCCCTGGCAGTTTCTTCAGCAGCTGGAATGGAGTCATCAGCTCTGGAACTAGCATTTTCTTTAGCAGGCTAAAAATCATCAGCGGTGTTGGCATGTTCTTCAGTTTGCTGAGCAGATGCTTCAGCTTGAGGAATTTCTTTTTGCGATGGGGCTGTAACATTGGTGAACTTCTCAGTCAGTTTAACAAACCTGACTTTGGCTCCTTGTCAATCAGCATAATAGGAATTGAAATTGTCGCTGAGGGGTTTGATCTTAGACTGGATCTTGAGGAGTTCATCAGGTGTCATTTTGACAACATTGTTCTTCAGGAACTTCTCTTTCCTGAACTGAGCCTTCTTGATTTGCCTGGCCTTAACATTTCCATTTTTCTTCATTGATGAAGTGGGTCAGCACGTGACTTTGGCCAGGTGTCAGATGAAAATCAGGCATAGGAGTGTTTGGGTCCTTGTGCCAGAGATCAATGTAGTCAAGGATCACCTTAGGATCCAAAAGCAGTGGCACATTTGTGCCTTTGGCTCTAGCGGCCCTTTCTTGCCTGTCTCTAATGATATCTGCAAGTTCTTCATCATCAGCTTCATCGTCAGATGGCACATGGAAGGCAACTTGTTTCTTCTTCGGACTAGGCCGAGGACCTCGTCCAGCAGTGGCCTTTGTCTTCAGCAGAGTGGGCCTGATGAAGAATTTGGTGCAGTTGAGGAACTTGCTGAGACACCAGAGGCAATGGATATGCCTGTAGTCCTTTGGCATGTGGCCAGGTGAACATGTGTTGAGGACTTTGCCGGAGCAACTGAGGACTTTGGAGGAGCTGGAGCAGCATGAGGAATTGGCCGTGAGGGCTTTGAAGAATCTGGCCATGAGGGCATTGAAGATTCTGGCTGTGAGGGAATTGCTGAGGAACTTGGCCGTGAGGGCACAGTTGTTGAAGCACTTGGCTTGTGAGCGGGCTTCTTTGCCATTGATTTCCTAGGCTTATCAGAGGCCTTTGTGGTAGCAGCAGCAGCATAGTCTTCATTAAATTTCCTCACTGCTTCTTTGGCTTGTCTAGCCAACTTGGCTTGGAGCTTGGCCCATTCATCAGGAAAATCCTCACCGCGCTTGAGGCTGGTGGGATCAGCTTCTTGACCAGGTGCCAATGGAGCTCTTGGGCATGGAGGATTTAGAGCAAATTTCTTCATATACTTTGGAGTTACATATCTGTACTCCCTCCATTCTCTTGCCCATCTCCTTTCAATCCTCTGTAAGTGCACCTTGCACTGATTTTTGTTCTCTTTGCTGAACTTGGCCTCATCAGGTGTGGAATAGTCCTTATAAATGTCATCAGGGATCTCAAAAGCAGTCATGACCTCAGGCTTCTTTCCTCCTTTATGTGGTTTCTTACCTTCAGCCATATTCTTCAAACGAGGAATTTGAACAATTGAACACTCTGAAGAAGTATGCAACTTTTCTTCAAGGAACGTTGCAAATGAGTTAAGTTGATGAGAACCTAGTGATTCAACAGCGGACATGAGTACCTGTGAACAGATTATTGTTGCGAGGAATTTGAAGAGGTCATATGCGTTCTCAGAAGGTTTTCAAAATGAACAAGTTTGAGGAATTTGACCAGATGAGTCTTGAAGAATTTCACTAAGCGCACTTTGTCTTAGGTTCCAGAGTTGTATAGATCGACGATCCACACAATTGAGGAATCTTGAAGAAAATGATGCTTAGGGAAACGAATCAAGAACATATGACTAGTGAGGTGTTTTGTGTGTGAGGATTTGAAGAATAAAACACCTTTGAAGATTTTGTAGTGAAAATTTGAATCAAAGAGGGCAGTAAAAGTAACTTTTAATTACCCTGATTGAAGAACACTATGAACTGAGAGGAGTAGATTTGAAGCTCGTCAGTTCAGATCTTCCACGCCCTAACTTGGCGGAGGAAGACAGCTACGGCGGCAGCGGAGTGGAGATTTTCGCGGCCGGCGCGAGTACGACAGCGACGAGGTCGAGGCAGTGAAGCTCTTCCTCACCGGCGATGATGGAGTAGCGGCGGCACTAGGGTTTGAGAAGCTCGAGCAAGAGAAAGAGCGGTCGAGCGGAGTAAAGGAAGTGAGGAAGGGTGAGGGGGGAATTTATAGTCGTAGTGAAAAACTGTTCGCCAGAAGATTTAGGACAAGCATGCCCCTGGCCCTTCTCATTCGCTTGACATGTGTCACCCACGTACCGAATAGTGGAGATCGTGTTAGATCGTGGGTGAATAGATAAGTCTGTCGTGGGAAACGGGACGGTTTGAGCGGCAAAAACCAAAATTTTTGGATAAGATAGGTTTTAAAGTTTCGTTCGCAATTTTTTCAGCTGACAAGGACACAGTGAAGATTTTGAACGGGTTTCAAATAGAACGCACACGAAGAATTTGTGAATAGATTGGGTTGAGTATAGCATAGAGGGGGAAGGGTCCGATCACATTCACTTAGCAGAAAATGCAACTTGAAGAAATAGCCATAAGTGAATGATGTAGAGGACATAAACCCATATATATATATATATATATATAGAGAGAGAGAGCGAGAGAGAGACGGCCTATTCTGCTAATATTAGCAGAATAACTATTCTGCACACCACTTCGGCACTGCACGCTCAACATAAGCGCACTGCATCATTTTGACGACGAGCACTGCAGTAGAGACTAGTGAACTTCGTGTCGAAAAAAATTGCACGCGGTGTTTTTTCAGTACTGTTTTCGCTCTAATTTTTTAACTGTTTATCGGAATAAGGCGTGTAATATACCATTGAAAAGCTATGGATTAGGCGCAACTTCGACATGTTGAACACTTTTCGAGATTCCACACGGTTTAAGAGCAGTTTTGAAAATAGTGCGGCGGATGACGAGTGGCAGCGAGCGTTTTTTCGCGTTTTTTTTCTAAACCGCTTGTCGGAATGAAGCAAATGATACGCCGTTGGATAGATATCATCGAGGCGCATCTTTTTCATATATAAATATTCTCTAATTCATTACGGTTTAAGAGCAGTTTCGAATTTACTAAATCGCGGAATTCTGTTTTTCAAATTTTTTCAAATTTTCGGTACTGTTTTCGCTCTAGTGTTTGAATCGTTTGTCGAAACGAGGCGTGTAATACGTCGTTGGAAAGCTATGGACAAGGCGCAACTATCATATGTAGGAATGGCTTTGAGATTGCTTACGGTTTTAAGTTAATTTTGAAAATCGTGCGGCGGAGGACGAGTGGCAGCGGCCGTTTTTTTTGAAATTTTTACAAACCGGTTAGTCAAAATGATTCAAATGATATGCCGTTGGAAAGATATCAATGGGGCGCAACTTTTTCATGTAGAACACTTCCACTAGTTCCTTACGGTTTAAGAGCAGTTTTGATTTTACCGAAAAAGCGAACACTCTGTTTTTCGCGAGACCAAAATTGTCGTGTGTACTTCATTGGACAAAAGAACGCACTGCTTCAATCTAAATACCGCACTGCAGTGTTTAGGCAGAGAAGTGGATTATTAATATTTTTGCTAACATTTTATTTTGTAGTTTCATCTAAACTGCCAGGCCGAGTGTAGTGCACCGCACGCGACAACGAAGTGCACTGCAACTCCGGATGCATTTTTCCTTTTTTTTACATATGAGTGCTTTTTAATTTTTTGGAGAATTGAACCACAACATAAATCAAAGTGAGCTGCATGGTTTTTTCTTGCTGTATTTTTAAAAAGTATAAAGGATTTTTGGATTCAAGTGTACTGATTTTTTTAAAATGCATAGTGAACCGCAATGATTTTTTAATAATGAGCTACAATACTTTGAAAATGTACTTCTTCGGTTCACCAAGTGCACTGCATTTACAAAGAAAGATTTTACAAACTCGGTAATAACCCACAATGTAGTGTAACAAAATTGCATCGCTTTCGTTTATTGTGTCTCCATGTTACAATCATCACACACAAAATACAACCCACTGCACAATTTTTAAAATCCACTGAATTGCATGCAATGACACAATGCGGTGCCTGCCCCGCGGAACCGCACGCACGCTCTGGACGTACTGCAAGCACGCGGTCACTCAAACTGCACCATGAACGCCGGTGAGCTGCACCACGAACACCAGTGAGCTGCAGAGCTGCGAAGAGAGCCCCTCGCCTTTTTGTGCTCCACAGCAGAGCAGGAGGAAGAGTTGGGGAAAAGCAAACTGCTATGCCTCCATGACGATGTAGTACATGTCGTCGCTGCCGTGTGCTCGTTACTTCTTGAGAGAGAGGAATGGACTGCAACGTCAATGCCGCACGGGGCGAGGAGATGGTGGCGACCGGGACCCGGGATCACCCCGACCAGGAAACCGCTTGGGGCACCGCTCGGACATAAAACAGGAAACAGACAACAGTGCAGTAATGAACCTCTCACAGTCACAACACAAAAAGGAAACAAACAGGAATGTACTGCACAAAGCAACTCGTAGGCTTTGTAACCTACCGCGTCGAGGACGAAGTGAGCTGCAACCGCACATTTTTTCTCGCATCTGCTCGGAGTAGATCGCCACAGAACAGTGGGTTGATGCGCCAGAGCACCACCGCGGACCAGAACTGCACACATGAGAAAACTGAAACGCATGAAGAGAGAAAGGGAGTTGCGCCCCATGAGAAAAATGAGCTGCACCCGAGCCATGGGAGTGGCAGATCCGGGAAGGGAGGCAGAGGAAGAAGAAGTGGGCACAGGGGAAGAAGAGGATGTGGGCGCAAGGGAGGTGGTCGCCGGCGGCGTGAGAGGTGGCAGGGCAGTGGCCGGCGGCGTGAGAGATGGCGGTGGACTCACCTGATCCGTGGTGGGGGAATTCCTTCGATGAACCGTAGCATCCGTGGACGGGGTGGCCTGCTCGGGGTTGGATCTGCAGGGAGGAGGCACTGGGAAAGGAGGTGGTTCGGCGGCGTGGGAGACGAGGGGTGGGGCGGCACCGGCCGGGAGGGTGGTGCGGCGGCGCGGGGAGAAGGAAGCAGATCCAGTGGTGGCGGCGATCCAGGAGGAAGAGGAGGTGC